>NC_042495.1:82429527-82487755 GCF_005508785.2 Acyrthosiphon pisum
GTATTGCTAATTACTAATTTTTGGGTCTTCTCTTCATCAATTAGTGGTAAAATGTTTTCTTTTGCATCTCCAATGTCATCATGAATATTGAATTTATCAGATTTTGAGTCTATATTTTCATCTCTAATTTTGATACCATCATGACCAGCTGAGGATTTATGAAATACTTCCGATAGCAATTTATGGCTTTCACCGATTTCTATATACTTGTCAATATTTGATAAATAACGATTAGAATTCGAAACAACATCATCATTGGAGTTTTTAATTCTTTGTACTTTCATCTCATTAGACACTTTTAAAATATCTGCACTAGACGTACGCTGGCTGATAGTTTTTAATTCTTCTACTAGATCTTCAATTTTATTCATCATAGGGTTTATACGTTTTTTCCAACTTTCGATGTGATCATACACGTCAAAAAATGTATGGTCGTTCGAAGAAACATCAATCACTTCTTTGTTAGATGGTTCTGATTCTTCTACTTTAGCCAAGCACAACTCTTTTAAGTGTTCTTTATCTATAAGTTTTCCAGACAATAATTCGTCCATACTGGCCTTTTTGATAATTGCGTTGGCGTTTGGATCCAGACTTTTAATAATTTTGTAGAGATTAAAGAATTTCTCTAAATCGTTATCGGTCATAAGACCTAAGCAATTTTCAATGTCAAAACTCCTAGACGATTTTTAGTGTTGGAACTATTTATCTTCTGGATAATTTTCATAAAAAAATGTAAATTTATGACTTCTCTATCTGTTATACCTAATAAATAAATGTATTAAAATTAAAAAAAAAATTATAATTTTAATATTTTTCCATATAATATTGTATATATTATTACATGAAATAAAAACAAAATAAAAATATAATATAACATTCATTAATTTCTTGAAATTTATCTATTCACAAAATAAATAATAATATAATTTTACAAAATGTGAGATTATAACATATAATATGTTTTATATATTTCATGATATGGTATTATAATAGATCAACACATGACGAAACTACCACTTAAATAGCTAAGTACCTACTCAAATAAAATATTATAATGTTATAGTTAGGTATAATAATGTACTCAGTTTTTGAAAATACATATATTATACGCAATTGTCAATTATCTAAAAGTGATACAATCCTTAGATAATTTAATAATGAAATACCTACATAATAATAATTAATATAATTATGTATGTATCAAAACATGTTTAATAATATTTTATGTAAGCCGCTTAGTGATTGCGATAATCGTGTAGGTCCATAAGATAATTTTATTCATTCAGAATATTTTTGACGCTGTAAAACGGTGGACGGTGGTCGATGACAGTTAAGAAAATGAAATCCAAAAAACGAATCTAATAAGTAAATTACAATCAACATTCGTGCTATAGTATACCAAACTATATTTTATTATTGTTATTTGTCATGTTGTAATAATTACGACATTGTTATAATTTAGACACGAGCCGTTATCAACGACAATACTATAGTAAGTACCTACCTATTTGGGGCTCGTATATGGAACGATCTCATCAGCAGCAGCTTATTGCCGCTGTGTACAGCGTGTATCATCACAGAATACAGATTATATTAAACCTGATGCTGCACTTCTGCATTTACTGATAGTTAAAACCTACTTGCAGGATCACATATGAGAAATAAATAATTATTGCACGAAACCTTTACTATAATAAATTAGTGTATCAAATAATATGACAATGGTTAGGAATTTGGCGTGAGTACTAAATATTAGTGTTGCGTAGCTTATAACCAATAGGTGATACTGATTTTAGGTTAGGTTTTGATTTGCTTACATTTTTGAGAATTACATGGCTTGATTAGGAAGCGCACCATCTGGTTTAATATAACCTGTGGTAACATTAGTGGGAGTTTCGGAGTTCAAGCAATCTGTAACCCGTGGGCATGGGTGAGAGTCGGTCGGTTTAAGTCGGCAGTGCCGGGAAGCTCGACTTTACGTACACTTACATTGTGTGCGTACGCTGTTCAGTGGTCTTTTAGACGACTGTAATATTTCAATGTTTTGATTTGCAACTCTAGTGTCTCAGCCGGAAAAGATATATTAAGTGCACGGTACTGAGATCTGAGAGAGGGGAGAGAGAAGAAGAGAGAGAGAGAGAGAGAGAGAGAGAGAGAAAGCTTTGTGGTATACTGGCGTTCATCAAAATCCGTCGTTATATTGAAAACCAACACCGACTTAACGAATAATTAATAGCTTTTGTCGTCTGTCGCTAATTTGCGATCTGGTTGAATAATTGTTTTTCATTCAGCGAGTACTGCGCTTGTGTTTGCGCGACCGACTGAAATCCTATAAAAAGTTACGCCTACCAAATTAGCTCTGCAAAATTGAAACCGAAACACCGAATTTAGTTTTTGATTAAAAACTGTCAGCATATAGCGTTTATTTAGTAACCGAATAAAAATTTAAATAATTTTACAGTGTGCATTTATTTTTAAAATAAATAAATAAAAAAATATAATTTTAATTTGATAAGGTCTTTTGGTTTACTTTATAATATTGTAGTAGAATAATATACAAGAAAAAATGGAAAATTATGGAAAGCCGGAACTGAGCGGTAGTAAGGGTATGGCTGATAAACCGTATACACTTAATATAAAGATCAAAGATTAGAGGTACTTTATATTATAGATAATAATACTATACGAGAGTGGAATTTTAAATTGGTTTGATTTAGAAGTTCGATGAACGGCCATGAATTAAAAATGAAGGGATATCGCGTATAGTGCGAAGTGCCACATTGCCGCGGGCCGCGACTGGTGTGTGGGAAGTGTTAATCGATGAAATATATAAATAATATGTTAAAATATTTAGGACACGACCAAGCGTATTGTCTAAAATAAACTATTTTAGGTGCCCTCGTGTGCCCAATAGTATTTGAGATCGTTCGGGGTATGTGTATAAGAGAGAGTATTATTCCACTGTTGTTTATTATTAGGTTTAATGTGTGTATTGTGTAATGTATAATATATAATATAATAATATGTGTGTATACATACAATATTATACATTGTAGGTACATGATATATTCTTTAATGCACTTACCTCAGTTGTAATTTCCGCTTTCTACGATAATATGATATTATATGGTTATTGCAGAGATGTTTTGATGGGGTTGGGTTTGACGCTCGTGGTATCACTGCTACGATTTAATATTATTATGTAACGGGTAATTCGATTTGTATCGGTTCAATGAGTGTACGATGACGTGCTATGTCCACTATTGTAAGTTGATATACGATATTAAGATGACACGCTATATGTAACACTTTGAGTGTGTATGGTTATAGTCAGTGTTGACTGTTTTGAGACTTATCTAGATAGAAATTAATAATTATCTATCATCTTATCTAGACATAAATCTAAATGTTATCTATATAATATCCATTTTGGATGAAAACTTCAATCATCTACTGATATGTGTCTAGATATTTTTTTTATGTTGTAAAAATAGTTTTAATAAATTCAATATTATTATTTATTTTTCTGACGATATTATCTACTATTTTTTCGACAATCAGACGATAACAATTTCTTTTACAATAAAATATTATTATTATTGGCCAGTCAATAATCGTCATTGTCGTATACTCGTATCCGTAGTCCATACGCCGAAATTCTAGATGCCGATTGCGAGCAGCTATGTGTGGTTATGAAAATAGAGTGAACGACAAAAATTATGAATCGCTTAATTTTTATTTTGGTCTTCTCTCTCATTTGAATGTGACCATCTAAACAATGTATAATATTTAATTTACAGATATAATATATAAATATATAGGTAATTAAAGATATATTATTATTTATTTTTATTTTTATACGGTTCGTGAAAAACATATTACCTATTATAAGAAAAATGGAACTTCAAGGTTGAAACACGGAAAGTCCGATCTCTGAAGAAAATAACTAAAAAATAATAAATTAGGCATTTCGTTGAAAATAAATCTATTGATTATACGTACAGCCTGCAGGTGAAAGAATTAAAATAAATATATTGGATTGAAAAAATATACTAGTTTTTTTTTTAAACAATAAGACATTTTAAATTATAGAAAGAACATTTAACAATCGAGACACAATTAAAACCCCTTATATAAATACAAAACTGTGTATACCTACATGAATGCCTAATACATTTTATTAATCTAATATAATCAAAAGCAATGATTTTAAATCATTTTAAATCATTTTTTTTTAAAAAATTAACTGCATCGTTATTATACCCGTCGTTAAAATGACCCAGCGCATTCAATTATGGGCTATATCAAAATACACTCGTCCAAACAAAACAAAGACGTTGATGTGGACAGCACAGAAGAATAATGTGTGTGTTGATGTTTAAACTACCTATAAAAACGTTGGCTGATAACATATTTTGTTTTTGTCATCTGACATCTCTTATATATTATTCTGTTATAATATATTATGCAATAATACCGAACTATACTTTTGGTGTGCGTCGGCTGTATACGGAACGTTCAGTCCATACGATGCTTCTTCGTATACTAATGTGCGTATTTTAGAACCGAGTGGACTGTTTATAGAGGGACTGCATAATGTCGAGTGTTTCGTATAATATAGACCCTTGCCCCATGGTACGTTGCAACATTTTAACGATTGATCGTAAATGCTCGTGGAATGTTTGTGCAATGTGTATTGTTTGTTTTCTATATCCACACACGCAGGTTATCATAACATTAGAGTTAACTATTCAGTATAATATAGTTATTAAAACGCACCGAAATATTTTATGTTGTATTATAATAGATTTATTACAATAAATTATTATATTTTAAACATGCCGGAGCCAAACATTTATACGTAATAGCAAATTACACATGATTATATTTATAAACATCCTTCCTTCACATCAGAAGAATAATAGTTACTCTGAAAACTATTTGGTCCGATAGTATATGCACTGCAAACTCAAAAAATATACATGTTATGAGCTTACAAACACTGGAATATGCGGACATAAATTCATAATAATATTGATTAATTGATCATCAACACATAATTTGTTCAATTTAAAAAGTTGTTAGAATACAGTAGGAACATAATTATTTTATATAATTTAATTACTTCTAATAGTATATGATGTATTTATACTTAAAAGGACGCTACATGGATATATTTTGTTGTCTCCGTCTTATACAAGCGCATAATTTTAAGCTCAGCAGAATATCACACTTAGCTCCATTAGTTAAAAACTTAGAGTGAATTTACATCTTAGAAAATTTAAACATAAGATCTAGGTCATCCCGTTGGCTTTTTGTTACATTTAAATTGTGAGTTACCTATGAGTATTTTAAGATGTAAAAACAATTTACAATTTTATAGCACGCTTTAAAATTAAAATATAGCAATAAAAGCTTATAAGATGCCTTAAATAATAATCTAAAATGTTACCTTTAAATCTTATAAGAGGTCAATTCACTCGAATTGTTTAACTGACAGAGTTAAATGTGATCTGCTGAGTGTAAAATTTGGTTTGTTAGGCATTTGTAAGACGGAGACAACAAATGTCTCTGTAACGTCCTCTTAATATTAATAAATTATCATTCATGTGACGACTATAATACAGTGTCGAGATAATTTAAAAGTACTTTAATTCGAATATTGTATTATACTTTTCCCAGTTATTAAAGACTAAGTACTAACCACAGGTGTTTGGGCGATAAAAATATAATTAAATGTACCTACCTACGGTTTAAAACTGAAGTTTTTACTTTTTTCTATAGTATATAAATTATGCACAAAGTACCACGTGACAGAAAATTTAGTAATTAACTGCGTTAACCTATAGTAAATGTCCGTGGAAATAGCCGATCATGTGACATTAACAATACATTATTTAATTTACATCGTGTTTTTATATTCATAAGATGTTTACTTTTTATACTATTGTTAAAATTAAATTTTATAATATTATGATGGTTATTGCAATATTAATTATTGGCAATACATATGCTCCTTTTTATTTTAAAATCAAATATACAGCTCCCATACCCAAATTTAAAATAAAGACATTTACATTATTTAGTAATTCAAAATATTTAGATTAATTTTAAGCTATTAATACTAAAACTTACAAGCCTATTTACCCAATTTCATGGTAATTTGATATATTAATATTTCTCAGTTTTATTACCAAATAATGTTATCCAATAATATTTAATTTTAACCATTATATTACATTCAAACTAAAGCATCAAATTTCATTTCAAATTTAAATTTTTTGTATCATAATATAATTTCCATTCTTTAAATTCTTACGTTTATTTAAAAAAAAAAAATGGTATGTAGTACAAGTTAAAATATACAATTTTATATAGGTTATAAAATCAATACATATTTTACAAACTATTCAACAATGTTAGGTATTGAATAATATAATAACTTCATTATTCTTATTAAAAATGTTACAGGAAGATTTAATTTAATTATTTTTTTCTTTTCTTATATCAAATATTAATTAAAATACTAGGTTGAGTAAAGTACGATGGAATATTTAAATAAAAAAATACCTTCTACATTATAATAAAGATCATTGGAAACTCAAAACTTCTTGTGCTAAGAATTTTTTTAAAACTCATCATTGATTTTATTGTTTTCTGAAATATTCAAAATGCAATACAACCTAGGCTTTAAATAATTTGTTTAATTTTAAGGTTGAAATGTTTTAGGTAAGTTCGATGAATGTTCGTGCAATTTTAGAGATTTATTCTATTTGAACAAAAAACTTTTATTTTTTTTACTAAAAAGATAATCGAATATACCTAACAGTTACATACATAATAATTATAATAATTGTTTTAAGCAATTATTATGTACATCATTACTGTATCAATATGCAGTCCTGTAAAGTATTTAAGTAAAAGTATTTGAGTAAAAGTATTCAAATACTTTTTCAAGTATTGAATAACTTTTTAAATACTTTCAGCATGAAGTATTTTAAATGGTATTTTAAGTACTTTTTTTTGTATAAAATACTTTTAGGTATTGAATACTTTGGTTTTTTATTTCAAAAATTTTATTTTTATTTGAAATAATTGGTTGGAAAAATATTATTGTCAACTACAATAATTGAATAATAGTTTTATTTAATATTCTGTATTTCTGTGTTAGATGAAGCCTGAAGATTTGTGAAAACCAGATTTCTAAAAATAGTTATTGAATAACAATATTCCATTTAAACTTTTAGATAACTATTAGACTACTTACTACCCATATGTTTTTATTACGATAATTACAAACCCACTTAAAAAACCAAAAGTATTTGAAAAGTATTCCAAATACTTTTTCAAAGTATTTGAGTAGTATCTTAAATACTTTAAAAAAAATGTATTTGAGTATTTACTCAAGTACTTTTTAAAAGTATTCTTTACAGGACTGTCAATATGTTGTAAGTAATTCAATATTCGTACGGACAAAATGTTTGCATGTATTGCTAGTGTTTCCAAAATGTTCCAAAACTATTTCCGTTTTAGATTTCTTCTGAGAAATATTACCTTGGTTTGTATCTTAGCGTTCGTTATTTACGATTCGATTATGTATATATTTGGTCAATTTTACTCATCAATATTAACTGTATGCAATATGCATATTATAATACCTAAAATATCAAATTTAATGATATGTTTGGTATGAGTATTATGACCTTAATAATATGAAACGTGTAATTTATTTTAGATTTTTAGAAACTCAAACAATATATAGGGAGGTACTTATTAAATATAATACAATACATTACATGATTATGGTGTAACCATTATATTATTATACTCCATAGATTTTGTTTAAAAGTGTTTTAATATTCTGAATTAAGTGTGTGGGTTTAATCCGTTTTACACAAGATGGATCTTATTACTTACTATAAAATTCTCTCCATGTCGTCAAATTGCTACAAGTGGAAAGATAAAAAAAATAAGATGTGCTTGAAGTCGTGAACTAGGTACGGAGTTCAAAGTTTGGATTCGTGTCGAAAACTGTAGGGACAGAAAAGGTAAATCGTCCGAAGAGATAGATGAACGTGAGACAAAAAAAATATCTTATTGGCTGGCTTTTAAGTTTTTATGCTGCAGGGTTATTCAAAACGAATGTAACCATACTTTTTTGTGTTATAATATGCAAAGGATGCTGTGTACGTTCCCACAATATGAATATCAACCACAACAGTAGGGCTAAAAAATTACCGGAGTCAATTACAACGGATATGCATGGAATGAATTTAAGTTCCACTAGATGTTAGATGTTGTGTAGATATAGCATTATATACATTTGAAATAATATTCTTTTATTTTATACATCATAATATTATATGCATATTATAATACATTAATCCTTAAAAACCAGGGCTTGAAACCGAAATGATAAATTTCGATTTTTGATTTATAAAAAAGGTTTTTCTGTATTTACTACATTTTTAATACAGATTTCAAGCACTGTAGAGTAAAAACTAAAAATACACAACCATTTGAATTTGGATGAATCATTTTGAATAACCCTGTATTTTTTTAACATGGATGTGGATAATATATGTAAGGTAGGGTTGATACGTGTTCACTGTCTGCGCCACTGTCGTTGTGAGGTAATTGTGTCAGTGTACATGGGTAGGCATCGGTGTGTGATTGTCATTGGCGAGAGATCCGCCAGATGAGGTGCAATATCGTACGACCGGTCGTCTTTTAAGGGCACATTATTTTAAACGTCACATGCGTTGATTTATCATTTGCTTTTGGATTTAAATATCACAAAACCCCACCACCCTACATAATCTTATGTGAAATAAGCGACTAGAACATCACCCACCCAACACATCTGAAGGTACCATTCGAGCACGATAGATATTTGGTACCGTTAACTACACATTTGTAGACATTCGTGATCAAAATCTGATTTTTTTCCTATTAGTAGAGCAGAGATGTTGAAGGAAGTAACTATTGGAAAACGATGCATACAATAAATCGAAAATATGCATTCAAATACGTTGGTTGTTGATATGTAAAAAAAAATATTTACAAAAAATAAATGTATATTTAAGTAAAATTATTTAACAAATTGATTTTTATTAATATTTAATCTTTATTTGCTTGAATTCACCAATTTTAGTATTATTTAATTGTAATTTACTTGAATAAATTCTTCAATCTTGTTATTAATAAATAAAAATACTAATACGATAAGGTATTTCTACAATATTGCTATTTTTCTCACGTCCTGATAAACTATTGGATTCCACAACTAATGTTTTATTAATACTTTCTACCAGCGAATGATAGCCAACACTGTCAGCCTGTACGTTTTGGTAACGAGAAAAACTTCTTTCGACGTCTGTATAATACGTTATATTGGTTGCATATTTAGAAAAATATGTTAAATCATTTCCAGTTGGATCCTCTGTTAAGCCCTCCATCGATGAACTATCACCGTTCAATATTTTTTTAACTTTTCTAACTCTCTCCCACACTCATAATTTATGTCTAAAACTAATAATTTATATTTTGTATTGATACAATACAAACGTTTGGGATGCATTTGATCTTCGAGTAGTCGGTGGTGGTTCTGCTCAGCGCGAAGTGTTCTACACCGACAAAGAGATTTTATTAAATTTGTGCGAGCGAATGACGAAATACACAGACACAAAAGAAAGGCTAGTTGTGTTGACACCGAGTCATACGGAAACACCGTCATCACTTACCCCTCATCGATAAACGTTATAATAATAATTTATTATGTAGAATTATTTGTGAAAAACCAGTGCTTTTGGCGTGTGGACGTTTTCTAATTAATTGTGTTAGAATTGTTGTAGTGACAGTGCCGGATTATACGCATTAGATGAACTAAGCACATCCGTCTAGGGGCCCTGCAAAATCAGGAACTCATTTCTTTTTTCATTTACAGAACACAATTTAATATGACTATTGTACTGTGTGTATGCAATAGAAAATATTATTTTGGATTTTGTCGAATTTTATAATATTAATATAAATATAAGAACTATTATAATTATAGTAATAATAATACTATAAAATATTAATATTATCGTAGGTATATTGTCATGCGGCGACCAAAATAAATATTAAATGCCATCGTACGCATCGTACACTGCAAACTTTCATCGACCGCCGTAAATATTTGTAAAATTATTTTTTCTAGTTCATAAAAAAAAATATATTGTTTTATTTTTGCTGTACCTAATTTAATAAGAATTTTAGTAAAAAAATGATTAATAAGCATTGTTTTATTTATTAAAATAAGTTTTTTCCTATTAAAGCTGCTTATTTTCATTATATTGAGTAGTTAGATTAAAGACGTATATTGTAGGTGCAAGTTTGTCTGGCGTTGATATTAAGAAAGAAAATAATAATATATTACCAAGCGAATGCAACAAAATTACAAGTCATATTATTATCGGCTTACGGTGACGTTAAAGCGTTTTGTTCTTATATTGTGATCCGTGTCGATATATTGACTTCGAGTGAATTATACCTACTATGAGTACAAAAGAAAACACATAACCGAGAAGCAATAAGTGTGTAGATGTAGATTGAAAAAAATCATGTATGTATAATGTATACGTACGGAATTATAAAGTATGCCTTTTAGCGTTTTTGTTCGAAAACAGGGATTTGTGGAAATTGATACAGAACGGCGCGGCGATGAGATGAAAATCGACCGTATCCATCAACTGCGACTTGCCGAACGACGACGGCGGCGGCGGTGCTCCGAAGACGTGTTTTTCCGGCGTGGCTCTGAAACATCGTCTCTGCCCTAGTGAGAGGGAAAGGGAGATAGAGAGAACCGTAAAAGTAAACGTTTCAGTTTAATTTTTTTCATTTCGCCTCTTGGCCACGAGTAATACGAGACAGACGGTGCCGACCCGCAAACACACGCTAGCGATTTATCTCGTCCGTAAAAATTAATCAACACTTCCGCCGAAGCGGGAGTATCCGACATTTGTGGCCATTTTTTGTTTCCTATTTAAACCCCGGAGTTGTTTCGCTTGCCTTGGTTAAATTTTTCGATTTAGTTTTTTTTTTTGTTTGATTCAGTCAAATTAGTTAAATTTATTTAGCCTTCGCCGTATTTAAGGTCTAGAGTTGCGTGCGGTGATCACTGATTTAATTTGTTGAACACCAGCGTACTTCTTCCGTTTGTTTTCGCAAATTTTTAAATAGAAATTTGATATCACTTGATGCACTCGTGATATTACTTACTTAACACATATTAGGTAGTGCGTATGTCACGAATACCTTATAATAAATTACAATCTAACATCATAACAATTTGCTGCGGGGCAGAAGAAAATGTTCTACTAGGGAAAATATGGTATGTCAAAACTAATAAGGGGTACAGTAATTATTTCAGAAAACTTATGAGTTAAAATTGTTTTTTGTTCTGTAGTCTTATTTTTTGTCTTGGAGGAGAAATGTAGGTATTTCGGTATCGTCCATATTATTATCAGCCACAATTATTTTTTTGGTGGAATTCGAAGACTACACTAGCTACTTTTTCTGCATCTACTAGAAAATCGTTAACATATTTTTTTTTAATGGTTAAGTAATATGAACGGTAAAAAGAGGAAATGTTAAAGACACATTAAAATATAAATTTTTATATCGGGCCAGCCAAGCGTTAAGGCACCCTTAGGACATATTATACCTATAACGTAACGCGCGTACACAATACCATAATAATTATTTGTAAAGTTAAGTGTTTTAATCCATTTCAAATCGGTTTTCTCAATACCTACATATAACAACCTTGTACTGTAAGAAAAGCGAGTCACGGGTCGGTGCAGCGAAGCGTTTTGTCGATAGTTGATTTGTAAAAGTGGCTCTGTTCGCCATTTTGCCCCTTACGCGACCGCTGTGCCACTAACCACCGACGGCTGAAAATTATAGTACTCATAATGTGTGTGTGTGTGTGTGTGTGTGTGTGTGTGTGTGGGTGGAATAACCATCGTCATATTTACATGTGGAGATTATATTATGACGCAAACGTGACCTTTTTTGCGTATATATTTGTTACCGTGTGGTCGTATGAATTATGTTCGGTTTCTTATCCCAACGGTACGCATACAATCTCCGCGAATACACATCGTATGGGACTTTATGCCACATTATTGCGAAGACTTCCGTGAAGGAGCAAGCAATGCGATCAAAAATGATTTTAATAATATAACTATTATATTTGACGTCTGAAAACCGCTGCATTACCTCGGGGGTTGTATATATTTTCCTTATTTCTCGAGCGATGAGGACACCGGGTATGAGGTTAACCGCACCGTATGAGTAGGGTGAATAATATATTATTAATTCGTAGACGGCCAAAGAAACACCCCCTATGTGGCTAAAAACAGAATATTATAAATATATACGCATTATTTATTTATAAGTTTATAACACATTCCATGTTCAACTAAATTGTAAAAAAACAAGAAGTAACGCGTAGGTAGGTACGACAAAAAAATGTTTTTATACTTTTATGATAAATAAATATTATGCTGTTTACACTTACTAAATAATTCCACGGTCATAAAATATAATGTCGTTTTATCAGATTAGTTTTTTCTTTAGAATTTTTTTCATAGAACGCAGTAAATATAACGTCGTAGATACGTTTAATATTATTGTCTTTATTTATTTTTTATTCGATCTAAATATACCTATCGAGTATTGACGTCATCAAACCCTTCATTCAATTTATAATCATGACAATCTTTTACGTTTTGTTAAACTTGAAAATGATTAATATCGCTGAACTAAAAAATTCTTTGAACAGAAATATTATTTTTCAGATTCTTGTTATCGAAATTATTTGACAACTGTGCAAATATATTGTACCTATTTATTTATGTTTTAAAAATAATTATTTGTAGAAAAAAACTAAACAATTTCAAATTATAAATGTCTATAAATAGCCTAAAACAAGTCAATATAATATGTTAACATTTTATCAAATGATAAAATAAACATTTTTTTTTGGTGAAAATGTCAAGTACCAATGGCTAATAGTTTCTGAATATTATAACAAAATAAGAAAATCGCTCATAGAAATGAGAGTTTGTTAATTTACTGCCATTACTGCTGAAAATGTTGATGAATTTTTTCAAAATTCTAACTTCAGATGCTCATAAAAAATGATTGTGGATGTACGCACACATATCAATGTAAAATCAATACATTCATAGCTTTGATCAAAATCTAAAATTAGATATTATATTTAAAAAGTTAAATAATTAATATAAATTACATGTACCTAATGCTTTATTGATAAATGACATAATATTGTCAATATTCACTTGTAAGTTTAACTCCGGCCCACGAGAGAATATTACAGTCACCCGTCGAGAACTCGTCCGATTCCACGCATTCCGCACTATATTTTGATATCACTTCTTATACACTCTGTATTCACTTTGTGGCGCGCCACGACTGGGGAAATGGTACTTCGGAACGGTCTCCGTCATCAGTCTGCATACGCGAAACTGTAATCTTCTCTGGTGGGCCGGAGTTTACCAATAATTACTTACTAAAATGTTAAATAATGCAGGTAGTGATTCATTTGAAATGTTTTGTAAATAAGAAATCTGGTTTTTCTAGTTGTATCTACATTCAAGAGAATGGCCCAATGTCTACGTCTTATTTTGTGATCAGGACACCCTATAAGAATCCACACACTAACCTTTCAACACATACGACTAGTGTTTGAAAATTTCAAGAATATTTCAAATGTGTCAAATATTTCAGTATTTTAGTAAATTTTGCTTTATTTTTAAATAAGTTTTATATTTACATATAATTTTTATAAATCACCTTCATAATTGTATGGTACCTAAATGTATACCCAACCTTTGGTATTATACATTTAAAATGGTATTCAAATTTTTTAAATATTTTAATGTTTAAACGATACAAGTAGGTATACAATAGTAATAGTATACATGTATATTGTATACCTACTGAATTCTTACATTAGAATTTAGAGCACTGAACATTGTGTTAAAAAAATAAATAAATTGTGTTTTTATTTGTGTTAAAAAAATTTCAATGTTTCACGTTTTTGTAAAATATTTCACCATGTAATGAAATATTTCATACTTCAAACACTACATACGACACACTTTTGTTGGACTGAGTTGCATTGATTATTGTTTCATTATAAAGTTGCAATGTAATGTGGCACACAGTTTAATGTTAACAAAATATGTTTTAGTGCATCGTGTACTCGATATCTAGTGACTAAAATTACATAATAAGTACCTACCTATATATTTTTTATCATAATTTGTATTACATATTTACATTGGATGGGAATAAAACATGTATTTTATAAAAATATGATGTGGTGCACGTAGATATATGAACGGACATGATTATTTTTAAGATTCTTTGTAATATATACTATAATATACATATATAAGAATCTAACTTGATTTCGGAGACGAAGGAAATCGGTTTGTTTGTTTATTTATTATTATTGTTATTATTATTATTAATTATTTATTTATTTGTTTGCACTTGCATTTTTCCATTTGAAATATATATTATTCATTGAACAAATAATTTATTGTTACATTCTTTCTACCTTATATCTATTCTATAATAAAAAAATAAAATTTACCACTCCAGTGGTTGAATTCAAAATGTAGAATATATAATTTTCAGAAATTAGCAATAATAATAACTACAATATGTAATTATACTATACTATTTATATAACAAAAATATAGTCATATTATGTTTTTAAATTAAATTATAAAAAAATAATTTCTTCCGGAGGAAGATCGGGCAGCTAGTATAATAATATGCGCGTAGGTATATAGATAGGTACACTTATTGAGTTTGAAAGTTTTAAGTATAAAATTAAACGAAATGAGTCTTACCAACCTGAGTTACGTAAAATATGTACTAATTTGACTCTTATAATAATTCCTAAAAATAACTTTTTTCTTTAGATTTATTCATTCGATTTTCATTAATAACTTACAATTTTGCGCCATTCGAACACTAAAATTTTTTTTTATATTGATACGAAAGATTATTACTTTATACTATTGTAAAGGTTTTGTCACTGTTTTGTCTATGATATTTTCTTTCGTATCGTTATTATAAAAAGGGATATCACGGTATAGCTTGATTCACTATCTGTGATATTATTTTTAGTTGATAAGATTTTTTAATACATTTTGTACTATATTTTTTATTTCATTTTCTGTCGTGTCATTAAAACTTTAAAATACTGCTTATGTAAGATAAAATTATAAGTTTTTAGTATTTTCCTAACTTAAATGTTTGATAATATAATTTATTTAATTTATACTTCAAATTTCAAATTATATTTTCAAAAATTACCTTCAAAGAAAAACTAACTGGAAAGTTTCCAAACTTATTTATTTATTATAAAAATCGGGGATGTCTAATAAAGGTAAATATAAAAATTTTATTTTGTGATCTTTTGATTTATATTTTAAAGTTTTGGCCAACATTTTTCAATAAGAATATATTGAACGAGAAACATTTTAAAAATGTGATTTATTTTTATCATAGTCTTAGTGAATTTAATTTAATTTGTGGGAAATTGTTTAGCAAATAGTAAATAGCTTTTGTATTGTTGTTTAATTTTTACACACAATTTGTTGTTGTGGTTTTTAAAATATGTAACTTTGTTTGAGCTTGTAAACTTACCATATACACTCTGAAATAATAAATTATGTATTATATAGATGTTTTATCAAGAAAACTTACGTTTTAAATTATGAAATAATTTTCTGAATATTTAAAATCATTAATAATATATAAAAACTAATTTTAAATTCACTGTCAATGTCAGTAAACAGTATTTTTTAATCGATTGAATATTTTGTCTCTTAAACAATAAATAAATGAGGTTGTGAACTTATAAACGCGGATTAAAATAAATATACGAGCTGATTGTAGTATCGTGTTATTAATATCATTAATCTATATGCAGAACCTAATAACCAGTCACATCATATGTACAGTTCATATAAGTTATTTAGTATTATAATATTGTTATAATAAAAAAAAACTTCGTTTTCCAAAATGTCATAAATATACGTCATAAACAACATTAAATTTAAAACATACAAATGGCAATATGACAGCCGATTAAAGGATAAACCTATTTAGGCTCTACTCAAGTAACTTAAGTCTTTTGCCAGTGATCGTTCATTATTTTTTAAAAGGTATTAACTTTGCCACTCTATTCCACTCATGATTTTTAATAGTCTTAAATACACATTAATGGAAACTGTTCCTTCAATATAAGCTATTTATATTATTTATTATACATAGTATAATGTATATAGATCAATATTCTTAGAAAAATATTCAGTTCAAAAATTTGGTTGAAACAAACTTATATGGGTGATAAAAAAGGTACCAATACCTAATTTGAATGTTAAAATAATTGCGTGTGCACATTAAATTATATTTTGCTTTGATGAAAATGTGTTATTTTGAAATAACATCTGTTAACCATTATTAAAACAATCTTCATAAAACATAATAAATATTAATGCGAATCTAGGAAAAAAAATTAAATATTATATAAACACTCAATTAAATATGGTTGGAACGTTAATGTTAATTAATAATTACCTATCATATCAGTAAAGAAATAATATAAATAATTAAGGCTCGGACCTACCGTCTGTTCTATTATTGAACAGATTTTTGAAGTACGAACACGCTCCGTGATTCGCGGCGAAGGTCTACTAATTTGCTCTATTCGAAACGTATTGTAGTAAGTTATAACTAATAATGAACTGTGGCTAAGAGGTTGCTATTTAATCATCTCATAACGGCCATCATAAATTTAAACAATTATTACTCGTAAGCCGCTCCCGAACCACTGGATATTATTATTATTATAATATTGTATGTGTACTGTGTACTGTGTGCATAATATTAATACGTGTTATTATTATTATATATTTTGGAAACATGCTATTCAGTATATTTTCGGTTGGGTAGTTAACCTCATAGCAATTTTTTTTACTATTATTATTACTTAGAGGGAATTATCATAATAATATTTGAACTATGATTAAACTTGCAACGCATAATTTACATATTGCAAAATAATATATTATATTGCGCGGTTAAATATTATATTTTTTAGCCTATGTGAGTGTTGTACGCAGTTCAACAATAGAAACAATTTATGTACACACCAAAACCGTTTGAAATATACAATAACAGTTAGAGATTAGGTACGTGCAGTACAATAATAATAATGATAATAATAATGTAGTGTGTACGTGCGTGATGCTGCCACTGTTCTTGTGACAAACACACTGCACCCCGTCGCAGTGTATAGTATAGACTATAGTCATAAAATATTTTCTCATTATCATATAAAGTGCGATGCCTTGACGAATAATTATTTTGACTTTTCTCGGCAGTATAATAATGATTAATTAATTATCGTGGTCATGCGTAAAAATATTTGCCAAAACACAACCTTCCTCGTTGATTACTAAGCACAGTTGGATCGGGGGTGTGGACACTTTTGAGTGACATGCCGATAACAACTGAGAATCAGTCGCCATTTTATCTGAGGTAGTTTTTATAAATATTTCAATTCGTGGTTATTGAAACACGTTTCGATCAACATTACAAAATAATAATAATAATAATATTTATCCAAGCTCTCAAATAGAAATATTCTTTTAGAAATTTGATTTATGATATTTTTTATTCTATTAAATTAGTCTAATCTGTGGTCAAATCACCAATACAACAGTGAAGATCACCATTATCACTCCCTCTGCCATTGCGCAGTCACACTAGAACACACTCGAGACACGCGTATGCCTAACCCCGTAGTTAAGGGGATTCGATACTGTGATTTTCTGTTTTTGTCTAGCACACGCGTAACATAGTATTTTAGACGTGTTTTCCGACAAATATTTCAATTGATCTATTGAAGCGATAAGAACTCTGAAAAGAAATTTGAATTTTTCGTAAAGTCTACTTAAAATTGACTTCCCCATATGTTTGATATTATCCCCTAAATTCTTAAAAATGTCATATTAAAAAAGAGTATTTAAAATTTGTCGTATTTTAATTTTTGGAGGAGTTAAAATCAAAAAATCAAAAATGTGGGAAAGTCGATTTCAATTAGACTTGAAAACAAATTAGATCAATATTGATATGTTTGGCAAAGAATTAGTCTAAAAACCTGTGTTGCATGTGTTTTAGACAAAAACAGAGAAATCCTCTTAAAACTATGATGAATGTCCATTCCGATATACGAAGATTCCAGTGCGTTTCGCGTAGAACCGTGGTGCCATGGTGGTCGATAATAATAATATTATAATGTTATCGTGTTTCACCCAATCGTTTTTTATTACATTAATTTGTTGTAGTTGCACGCTATTCGATTCGGAACCCTCCCCCTTCCTCTTCACCACAGGTGGTTTTGGGCCAGGTGCCGTGTCTACCTACTACCTCTATTAAACCTGACCGCTTGGCATGTGCTAAATCCACACTAGTTTAATTAGGTATTATAATATTGTGAAACAAGAAATCGTACCGCATCACGATGTATGCTATTATAGTCGCAGAAGGTTCGAAAGCTTTCCCGTTTAATCTCTCTGGAGCTTAGATGTTTCGCCCCTGTCCGACGCGTACAAGGGATGTGTCTCGGAACTCGTTCGGTTTAATGAAATATTCATTGTTCGTCCACGTTAATAACTACAGCTACTGGTCTCAGATTTAAATCTACCACGCTGGGTCAAAATAATACATAATGAACCGACGTAAAAAGACTTTGATAGTATATTCTTACGAGAAACTCAAAGCAATAACATTTATGTACTTATACAACATGAAAATATATTTTAATAATATAATATAGTAAGCATTTATAGTAGATTACAAAAATCAATAATATATTTAATAATAATTATCATAGTCAAATTTCAAACATCTAAAAAATATCATCGTCCTATAATCTAGTTAAAAATGTATACACATTAGAACTGTACGGCCGGTACTCATCTAATAATTTATAATTTATTTCTACATATTTCTACATGCACTCGTTTGTGGTTGATCAATATAACTACATTTAACGAGTAATATTGCAGGTGTTATTTAAAGATAAAAACAGTATACCTACAACAATATAGTTACAACACGAATATTATGTAGTTTGATAAATATATCATATTTTTTCCAGTTATGCTACTGAATTTATAAAAAAATAATTAGAAACTATATAAAATACATAACTATATAAATCTATCATTTGTTTAAAAATATACTGATATTAATATTGTTTAATATACATACTATTATAAAATCAATGATATGTACTCACTATTAAACAGTATACTATGCAGTATAGTTTGTATAAAAATATTATTACTGGCAACAACATCACTTGTATTTGACAACAGAATACAGGAGTATAATCATCTACTAGACAATATACTAAATTATATAATAATATATATAATAATATATATATAACTAAAAATAATAATGATATTCTATTGTATATATTAGTTAAAATCGAAATAGTGAATAAACTTTATGAGGTAATAACAATTTGGTGATCATTAATCAATCTTGTGATATCACCATTAACAATTTCTCCACTTAATTAGGATAATTATTTTTATTTTTTACTACAGAATGTATTTATATGTATAAAGTCTTGTCTGATACCTAGTCCTGTACTTCTGTACTTACACACACAAACATACCTAAAAACACCTTCAAAAACAAACGAGCCACTATTATAGTATAGTAAGAATTAATATTACACTACTAGAAATGGTGTAACAGAAATGACTAACAGATAACATTTTTATACTTAAATGTAATTGGTTTAAAACCAAGTAGAAACTTCCAGATGTTTGCACTATTTTTAATGGTTTTAATAATTTTTTTTACTTTTATATAAAATTAATATAATTTATCTTAATTAATGTCTATTATCATCTGAAATTGTTTAAATTTAACTACACATTTCATACTCTAACTAGTTTTCTTATTTTCTCTATATTATGCATAATTGATCTTTAAAAATTATACATATTATTTTAAAGCCCTCAAAAAATATCCATTATTATATTTTTATTTAACATTTGTAAGATGTTCGTAATGGATTGTAGAATATTTTCATTTTTAAACAAAACTATACAATGTATTAGCGTTTTAAAATAATTTTCTGGATTGGTTTAAGACATGGGTGAAATATCAATACCTAGTTCATTTGTCATGATATTTACTCTTTCTCCTGGCCTTAAAATCGCAATAATGTGTTCTGTGTAACATTTAGTCCTAATATTAACAACATATAGAGAATTTATGAAGTTTTGCAACACAAAATGTTCAAAAAAATAAAAAAATATCGGCTTGGTTTTTATTCAGGATTTTGTAGTATTCACTAAAGTACCAAAAAAGGTATTGTATATTAACAAAATATTTTGAATATTATTTAAATTTCATAAAAATATATATTAATAACCTGAAGCTAAAAATAAAAAAAATTAAATTTTTAAAAATTACTTATGTACTATAATTAGAGTATATAAGTAATTTTAGTAAGAATATACTTACTTCTATATAATAATATACTTAAATACTGATAAATTTGTTAGTTGATATTATTGTATTTTACAAAATTTATTGTGTAGACCAAATTGTATTGTGGTAGCAGCTTTTATTTTATTACTACTTATTTATTATGATAATTTATAAGGATAAACATTTTTTTTTTTTTATTAAGTAATTTGCTTCATTTTGCGAAACAAACAATACTGTTCACAATACTCTTCCTCCGCCGCCGAAATGCGACACGGTTAAAGCAATACAGACGCCATCGTTTTTAGGATACAAAACAAAACTTTTGATTTATACGAAATCCCTTAACGTTATATATTTTTTCACGTATACAATTTATACAACATAATGTTTGTTTTTCATTTTACGTAAAAAAATTTAGATGTGAAATACGTATACCACGCTTTTAAGTTTTTACAACGCGTTGTAAATGCCTTGCTTCGAACGTTTTTAAACAATATATAATACCATAGGACATTGTAATTTTAAAAAGTACTATACAAAACACGTCCATAGTGTTGTAAAACAGAATATTATAACTTATGATTATCGTATTATTTATTACACCTATAAATTGTTTTTAATTTGTGTTATTATTTTTATTATTTTTAATCACAATGATGCGTAAATAGGTATTTATGTGTATAATACCATTATCATACCAGTTAGATACGATAACGAATATTATCATAAATACATTTAAAACATTTGATAACTATATTTACAATGAATGTAAAAACTAAGTGCCTAAAATCTATACTTGGTATACCTATTTCGATTTTGAATATTGACACTTCAAACTGTAGAAAAGGCTTGGCGAGACAGGCTCAGACCAGAAGCGGAATGTCAAAATGGTCGCATAAGTCAAAGCAATATAATATACCTAGGTATGTTATTAGTTACAATATACATTTTATTTAGAATATCCTCAAAATAGTTATACTATTATAATAGCTATGTACTCTATAGTGTATAGTGTATTTTGTATACCTACATATTACAATTTATACAAGTGTTCACAAAATAATATGACGTTATTATAATATTATACTGAGTGCCCAATGATACTATGATATATTAAGTGCTGTTAGTAGTTGATACGATTGACTAGGTGTTGGTGAGGATGGAGTGACACTAGGTGTAAATGATTAACAACGAATTCACTTCATTATAATAATAATTAATAACTACTATACAATGCAGGTACGTGTTGTTAGTCCAACGTACGGGAAAATACAGTTGGGTCGGCCACCACCTGTCGTTCGACCGATGTGTCTCGTGCGAGTGACAAGTAAGCAGTAGTGAGTATATAGTGACTGGTATTCGACGTATCCGTGATACTGACCACGACCTCAGCACAGTCAACATAGTAGTTTTGAAAACTAATTTGCATTACCTATTATTAAATATTAGGCGCATATTAAAGTTAAAAATAGGATTCCAAATTTCTTCTTACGCATGCCTTGATCCGCAACTCAAAGAAGCTGCGCTGAGCTGCCCTTTGCACATCGGTTGATAATGATCCTTGGAGGGTGCCCTACAAAATGGTTTCGGGGCGACTGCCAACCTCCATGGGACACTGCGAAACACACAATTGTTGAGTGTACACATTAAAATCCATTCCGGATGGCAGTGAAAGCGAGCGTTTGTCGATCACCGAAACATCAGGGTGATGGACGTTCAGGATTTTCTGTGCGGCCCCACCGATGTCCTGTCTGATGACCGACTTTAGGTTGCTTCCCAACATGTCTCAGTTTTTTTATGTCATAGTTGAGACATACTACTGTACAAAGAACTGGACGAGTGTTCAGCTGAGGCTGAATCAAAGTCCAATATATGGGTAGAAGCTGCCCCGAATGACAGAGCCCTATTCTTTAATTTTAATATTAATCTCTATTGTGTAAGGTGATGCAGCATAACGTGATATTACCCATGATTTATCTGTTTGCATTGAATTGTATTGTATTGAATTTTCACAACAATAAACGATGGCAGCAGAGGAGTATTGTTCACACAGAGCCTCCGCTGCTATCGGTTATACAGGGGAAAAAATAATTATTTCATATCACATCATATATCATATAGGTATAAATATTTCATGTGCGTGTGTGATTGTGGGAAGAGGGGGTTAAACAAATTTATAATGGCCAAAACATGCTAAATGGTCAGGATCGCTTATAAACCTTGCTATGACTCTGTGGATAGGTATCAAATATGGAGAAAAATACCCGTATTACACACAGATTCCTCATGGAAAAAGAAGAAAAACCGAGGTTCAATTTTTGTGGAACTAAACTCTTAGTCAACCACATGTTCACAGTTTGCCTCCAATGCGCAGATGAACTTAATAGCCTCAACAAACCTAACACTCTAGACGCAGTACTCGGACCACCGCACAAATTTAAAAGTTCTAAAGTTAAATACAACCAAATTGTATAACCTAATTTAGCAAAAAAAAATATATATACATAGCTAATGGCCAATGTTCCCAATGTTAATTATTAAGAACAATAAAAATAAAAATAAAGATGATAAAACAATATTGGATTTTCAATCTTGAGTGTTATTTTAACTATGTAATAATATATATTATATTATAGGTAATAATGTAATATACTCTACATTTATTTTACCTGCACTGGTATTGCTGATGAAATATGTATAACAAATTATTATTTACAAGCAACAATGCATTATCAGAAAGTATGCATGGCACAGTTCTACAGAATTCGCATTAAAGTTCGAGCACAGGCTAAAAGTTTTAACCGAATGAATAGAATAGCAAATATTATTATTTCATACCGATCTTCTGTTTAAATAAACGTCTAATATCTAGGTCATAATATTTGTGATATTTTAGGCTAGGTAATACAAATCGAATAAAATTCAATAACAATTATTAAACATTACGTAACTGACAAAGTACACTTGTTTATCAAAAACATATATTTTTAATAACCAATGCTAAACCACAGTGGTGTAAATTATATTTTTCTATAATTTGACCATACGACGAGTCAAAATTTTACATTGTAAGGAGACAGATATCATCTACTGGCTCTATCGGGTTAAAATAACGCTAAATATTTTCGTCCAAAAGATTAAAAACACTTAAATTTCATAAAGAACCCAGATCTCTGACCCCAAAATACTAATGTGATTGCAAAGAGTGAGAACGAATTACATTCAACGTTGCCATATTATCATTTAATAGTCTATTGAACTTTTCAGCACGTTGTACCTATATTTTTAAACTGTAAATATTTAAGTGTAACGAAAAATATTAGAGTAGAATATTGTTAAAACAAGTTTTAATAAAATATGTTTTTAAGTATAATTTTAAATAAAAAAGTTCAAAGTCATATCATACATTTATAATCTTAAGAAAAATGTGGTTATATAATTAATAATGGGTTAATATGTTATAATACGTACCCAGTAATTAGTTAGGTATCTACATTATTTCGATTCACTGATAGCGTAAGCCTACATAATATTATTCTAAATATTTGAATATTGAATAAACCAACTGGATTATTATTTTACATAAGCCATCTATACAATATATTTTTAAAGTTTACAATTTGGTGTTTTTCTTTTTTCAATGATTTTTTTTTTTTTTACCTTGTTCTTCTGTAATAACTCATTAACATTAAACCACATCTTAAACTTTGCCATGACTTACAAATTATTGATAAAAATAGATTTTAGCCGGTATCTCTTATGTAAATCAGACTTTTTCTATACATTTTCACTAGGTACTTATCTAAAATCATGCTCAGTTGTTCTATAAAAACTATCAAATAATAATAATATTTATTTTAAAATAAATAAATAAATAAATTGACCTATTAATAATAATATGCCGTTATAACTCGTATTTCACTGACTCAGGACTAACCCAAAGGATTCCGATAAATTTATCACCAATACATTTTTTTTTTCATATTTATTAAGTGAAATAAAATCGGCTAATTAACTTTTACAAAAAAGTACTTGATAGCTAGCTTACAGGTATTATCGGGCAGCGTAAATAGAGAAACCATCCATTATTTATAGACACTCTATTTGACAATAAAATATATTGAACAACGTTTTGCATTAAATACGTACTATACCGCTGTAATCATGGTTATAGAACATTAAACGAAGACTATGGATAGTTATCTTAAAATTGGAAGAAAAAATGAACCAAGTATCAATAAATTCACTAAATAAATACGAAAAAAATTTTAAATGTTGTAGTATAATTCAGTTCACCTTCTCGTATAGCATACTGGGTATTGCTAAGCTAACTGGTACACGCATGGGTTATGTAATAAAAATTATTATTTTTATGTCAGGGGTTATGGTAGGGTGATTTACCTTTTACGGACACTATAAGTATATAGATTATAGGTACTATAAAAAAAGTACACTATTTAATTCAGGAAGCACTTGGGAGTTCCCAAATAAAACAAAGGAATTTTTAGTAGGGTTTTTTAGGTGCTTACTTGTTTCTTGTTATAAAATTAGATGGATCAGGGGAGATTAAAATATACAAATAAGTTGAGTGTCAGTGTCCTAGTAGATGCGATTGCTTATCGCAATAGAATATATTAAGTGTTCTGAAATAGCTAAATTTATCTAGATAAATTATAATAGCTTTTTAAATATTATTTTTTTTAATAATAACTCTAAAGCACGACAGCAGTTTTTAACTTTTAACTACTAATATACCTAGCATCATAACTAATTGGTTTTCAAATTCTGGTCTAAAGATAGGTAGCACACTAGTACCTATCTTTATTGTTTCTGTTGAACATTGTAGATTATATTCTCAAAATGTATTATTCAAAAAGCTATATAATATCGTGTAGGTACTTAATATGTTTATTTAAAAAAATGTATGATATACTATTCATTTATCTAAAATGTTTGTAGTCAATAGCGTATACCTACAATATATAATTTTTAATAAGTTAACGCATAAATGTAATAAAATATTAATTCTTGTGAACTGCATCAATCAATAAAACTGTAATTATTAAAACGAATAATTTTAATTATATTTAATAAAAACCCCTGGTGTCAAGAGCATTTAAACGAAATGAAAGAGCTTGTTGCGTAGGTAAGTACTGCTATTATATTAACTATAAAATATAACATGGCACAATGAACTACGGAAAACTGGAGCTATTTTCGCGCTATCGCCTTTACATTGTGTTTTTATAATATAATAATTTTAAGTATTCGCTTTATACTAGTTTCGTTTATGGAGAGTCGATTAAAATGCAAACAATAGGTACAACCGCTATTTTTATAATAATTTTTTATTATGAATAATTTATTGGATGGATAGTAGTTATAATAACAAGTAACAACAATAGTAATAAAGTTAATCCTACATATGTTTTCTTATGAAATCGATAACATAAAGAAATCGCATAATTGTATACCCAATACCTATCTATATATCACAGTTTTTTGATTTCAATGTCATATTCGATGCTGACACTGAACTTGCATTTAGAGCGTTTGATTTGTGTCTAATAGTTGTGCCAAGGTCATAGTATACTATCACAATCAGTGGTGGTTATAATTGTCCATTTACAATGTGTATCATACTTAATAAACTCATTTAGAATACCTATCCACTGGCGGTACCTAAGCACTTTACTCTTCGGAGTAAAGTCTGTACACTGCTTGAGATATAGGACTGCTGGTCACACTTTCTTAATTATATATACTTCAGTATAATATTTGGACTAAATAAGTACTCACAATTATTATAAGTAGAAAAATCATAATATTAGGAATTCGTATTGTATAATAATGCAGTCATTATAGTAGGTACAATTAGGATTATTTCAAGCAATGCGCATAAACGTTTTTGCAGTCGTGCATTCGATACAATTATACGAATTCTAATTTCATTAATTATTTGTGGATATAAGTATTTCAAAGTAGTTTCAGGTATAGTAATAATTATTTTACAAGAGAGTGGATAACTACTGCGTAAAAACAACAACAAAAAACAAACAAAATGGCAATTTTTAGCAGCGCAGAATAGGAATACGTTTTTTTTAAAGGGGAATGGTAAGGGGTGTAGTATAACAAGCCAGGACAAAATTGCAAACGTGTTTCGATTACGTTAATACCGCCTGTGCTGTGTTTCGTATTCGCGTTAAACAGAATCGCGAAGAAGCAAAGTCTATTTTTCGCTCCATTCCAACCCCTCCGCCAACGGGTAGCAGTAATGAACAATTAGAATTCCGAAAACACCGACGTGAAAGACATCTGCCGTTTTAATGTAATTCAGGTAACATTTTTTTTTCTCTTCTTTTTGAATGTCCAAAAATATGCACTGAGAAAACAACGAAAAAAATTTCCCGGGAAAAATAATGTATTCCGCAGTTGACCTAAAAGGAAAGAAACGAAAATCGTCCTAACGTAACCACATTTCACGAATAAAAAACGTAAATAATTATGATTAAAAAAGTAATTTCCTCGAATGAATTTATATATTAAAGTAATGAACACGTGCACTTATATTATAATAATAAATGTTTATAAAAGACGCGTAAAACGTAAATAAATTTCGTTTGTTTTATTACAAATTGGACGGAATAGCCTTAAAAATAAAACAGTAACTCACAAACGATAGTTATAAGTATTTTTTTTCAATAATTTGCTTTATGCGACGATTATATGCAATTCATAATGCAATTATACAAAATTTTGCTGAATTTTATACTGACGACGACGACAGTGGCGTTAGAACTGCGCGTTATTTATTTTATACACCCATAGAAATTTAAATTTGTTTTATTTTTAACATAACACAGGGAAATTAATTTAAATATTATTTATTGTACATTTCGAGGACAACACTATTAATTGCTACATTCAAATAAGTCATGTGTATAATTATAGTCGACAGTGACAATGTGCAGATTTCTAAGGGAAAACTATTGTGATTAGTACGAGAACTTATTAATATGATTCTCCGTCTAGAATACTATTATGTAGATACTTACCTAAAATGGAAAAAAATACTTTTGGTGAACACTATTTATAATTGAGCCCCATACATGAATGAACAAAAATTATATACTAATTGAGTTTGTAGAATGTAGATTTTTTTATTTTGCACATACATTAATATGGTTTCGTTGGTTATATATATAGGTACAAACACTGTTAAATACTCAACTATTATACATCAAAAGAATCCTAATCAGTAAAAATGAAATCATTACTAAACAAAACGAAATCAGACAAAAAATGTAGCTATTACAACAAAGCAATACATTATATCGGTAAGGCCTAGCTAGTCTGACATCCTCTTTTGTGATCCGGACCCTTTCTTTTCCACTTCTCTCTCTCATAATATACGATAAGCGCCATTTGTGAATTTGACTTTAATACATAGTTATTATGGTTTGGAAACAGAAGTGACCAAAATTTCACAAAATAAAAATCATATATTATTACCGTTACATTTAAAAATTATAAATTATACCTACATACATCATACGTACATGTTTGCATTAGCAATAATAAGTCGTTTCTTTTTTTCGGTTAAACCCTCAATAATCCGACAAACTCTCTTAGTCCCACAACCCTTGGCCCCATATAAGTCGGATCAACGTGGTCTTATTCTAACAAGATTTGAATACAAAAATTATCGTTTATACGTTTTTACTGACATATGACATATAAAATGTATTTATTTATTATTTTAAACAACTTATAAAAAACAACTAAACAACATATTTTATCACATTTATCAGTTCATATTTCCAAATTAACATAATAAAAAAAAACATGCCCACCCATTCCGTTGAATAGAATTCGTATAACAAACAGTTCTAAGTTTGTAAAAAAAATGGGAAGAAAAATGTTTTTTCAAATATTTACCGGTTATATAGTATTAAAACGTGGACTCAATTAGTTTTATTGCTGTTATACCTGATTTACATTTTACGAGACTCAATTATTATTTTGTTTATACTAGTATTTACCTAAAAAAAAAAACCCCGCAACTTAATTCGTATGCGCAGCCAATGTTTTTAATTCACATCACATATTATTGTCATCAAAGGTGATCAATAAAATCCAGGATGCATTATAGTATCTTAAAAATATTTCAGCAGCACACAAGCAATATAAATTTAATTGTGTTTTAATACTTTCCAAAATAAATCGTAGACAATGGACGTATTATATTATTCCCTATCGGGATATATTATCTATAATCATTAAAAATTTACAATTTTTTTTTTATGAAATATTTAACATAATATAAGTATCTATATTATTTGACGTATTTTTTACTGTTTCACTTGTAGTTCGTATTTTGACTATTTTATAGCTTTAAGCATGATAATCATTCATCAGGTGTTTATGAAAACCTAAATATTATAATATATCAATAATGTTTGCAACACTATGTTTAACTTATTATTTTAAATATTATTTAACTTCAATTCTTCTGAAACGAAACACTTTGTTTGAAACGTGTCAGTAATAATCAACGGTTTTGAAGATATTGTTCTCGGAAAAATTATAATTTGGGATAGCACAATTTTAATGATGATGTTTAAACGTTAAAATAATATAAAATATTTTTCAAGAAGTATAAAAGGTTACATTTTATAGTAAAATAAAGACATTAAGTCTGTGTTTAAATTCAACTAACGTTATATTTATGCTTGTGATTCATTCCGTATTCTTCTTACATTTTAAGAGAATGTTCGTAATCAAATTCAGGAAGTTGGTTTTATCGTGCAAAAACAAATGATATATATCTAGACGACTAGATCTACCATTCGTATTGGGGTTAATTCAAACAGCCATCTAATGTAAATGCTATAAAAGTAGTTTTGTTGCCACTGAAACGCAATCGTTATGGTGACGTCTAAAATATACATTTTTAAACCGAGATATATAAAATCGGTATAGGTAGTTAGATGTGCAATTGTTTTAAAACGCATATTTAAATCCGTGTGTGCGAACTATTAAATAATACCGGTTTAGATAAATAATGATTATGTTTATATTTGCTCTAAACATTGAACTGGATAATATAATATAATATCTTTATTTATTATTTGTTCACCTCCTACAATACCCATTACCTACCTAAACATCGTCATGCGAATCACATATTATTAATAATAAAATTTGATGCTTTCACTGGTTAATATTTTACTGTTTGCAGAATATAACGTTACTTGAAGAATCACGACAGACAAATTCAGTGGCGTGTTCAGCTTTTTTGAAATGGGGAGGGCGATAATATGAAGTCTTGACTATTCTCAGACCATGTTATAAAGGTATGGATATACTTCCATTGCTTCATCATAATATAATTTATATGACAAGAATAAACAACTAGACATGACCTAGCTGACTTGTAAATCGCGGCCGCATAGTACACGATGACACTGGATGCCATTTCCGTGGTATTTAACGTTATGGTATGTTATCACTTATTGGTAAAAAATTAGCTATTAAATATGATATATCTACTGACAAGTTCCTCGTTCCTACACATTGCAACTATTATAGTACTTCTGGCATATCTTCTTGCGATTGGTTTACATCACATTTAAATTTTTTATATCATGTGTTTATTCAATGCAATAAAGTAATATAAATTAGGTACCTTTAAAATATATTTTTAATTTGTAGGTACTCAATATATTGTCTTTCACTAATTAAGTAATACCAACAAGTTTTACCTAATTAATGACTTGCACACATTGTATTTGGAAATATGATATGTATTGTGATTTACGATGTAAGTACCTACCTACCTACAAAATATATTGTATAAATATAACTTCAAAATTTGATTTTTTTATTATTATTATTTACTTAAGATTTAAAGACCATGACCAATAATTCATTTAAACTTAGAGTTATAATTTATAAATATTAAATGATTAACGTTGATATTATATAAGTTAACCGTTCAGATTATGTTTGAAATTATGGGTATAATATAGGTATACGGTATCACATATAATCAATGAATCATGTTGGGGAGTGAGTAGAGCGAACTAAATTAAGCTCAAAACTTCTTTTAAGCTTTACTTTGTTTTCAATTATGATAAACTATAGGACAACCAGGTTTGAGGTGTCTCTAATTTGTATGTGTAGAAATATTTTGTAGTATTGTACTCCACATAAATTATTTTGATGTTTTGGTTTAGCTGGTATGTGTTTTTTCAATTTTTAAAAATAATGATTTGTTAATAATTTTTCAACTTAAATTATCTGACAAATATATTTTATTTTGAGTACTATTATGGGTTCCGGTCCTGTCGTCGTCCAAACTAACATTCTCGTCACCGGAACTGAACATCTAGATGGTTATCATTTAACGGTAAAATGATGATTGATGGCCAAGCAATGGATATGCATACACACGCACGTGCAGAAAAAAAACTCAATAGTAATACATTTATAATATAATAGTAGTTTGTTCTGGATTTAACGAATATTAACAACTAAATAATTAAAAAAGTTTCTGCTGTATAAATAGGTATATTTATCATCGTTTTCATTTATTTAGTTTAGAACATCATTATAATATGACTGTTATGGCGGTAATAGGTTATCCACATAAACTCTTAGCCAAATAAATCAAGCAAGCAATACTTTAAACATTTTAAACTGTAAATTACTATAGATTTGATTTTTATCATAAAAAGAATATTCACTATATCTATCATGCAAAGACCATGTTTTTACATTTTTAGAATGATTTTTTTGATGAGTGTCCTGAATATCTGACACATGTAAAACCTAAAGTATGATAACTAGATAGGTACTTAAAATGTGAGTGGTAACTTCGTACCACCATACAGGGGTTTACTTCGAGAGAATTTTTAAAAATGTGCATTTGCAATAGGTATGTGCTCACACAAAAGTTGCGAGATTCTAGATAAAAATAGAAATTTTTGCTGTTGTTTATAATTGGTTATCATTTAATTTAGTTACTGATTTGAGGAGTGCGCATTGGGGTGATCTTGCTATACCCCTGAACTGCTTGAATAGATTTGTTAGGACCGAACAAGTCCAACTGTTGGGCGAAGTCGGGTAATAGGTACATAAAATACCTAAACGTCCTAAATCATGTACAAGTGGTATTGATCACGACTGTTTTATGGATTTTTGATCATCGCGATGCCCACATATCTAACCAAAATATAGTCAATAATATCAGCATCACAATGATTTTCGCATGTGATTTCGATCGTGACGTACAATACGCATAATATTACCCTCGATTCTGGTATAATATATTATTGTAAAAATCTAAGCTCTGCACGTCTGTACTGTGCGGTGTCTCGGTGTGTACCACCTGTAAATTATTATTTGTAGGCGATGAAAGTGTGGCGAGCGCGGTACATACGTAGGTACGTGATAACATTAGGGTTTGCAAAAGTTGCGCGTGTGCGGTCTTGAACGAATAATAATAGTTTGTTTTGCGTGCGTGTGTGCGTTCCGTATAATCACAGACTTATCGAACGACGAAGGCCGACGACGACAATAATAATAATATAATAGCGCGTGCCGGTGGATTTTCAATGGTCTAATCAACGACCGGCGTGTGTGTGCTTTCAACAGTCGTTCCGGTGACTTGGCTCACGACTACGCGCCACTGTACAATATTATTATATTATTATACATACACGTGTATAATATATACAAAACAAAAGGTGCATCGTGCATTCACCGCGTCAACTACACTCCCCCCCCACGGTTAACTCTGGTATAAAATCACCCCTTCAACCTCCCAAGGATGACCGCCGCGGTAGCCGAAATAAAACCTTACAGCTGATTATCGTCGGACGACTGCTGCTGCTGTTGTTTGCGGGCGACTGCGACTCACGCATTGTGTCGACGTTGCGATGCGAATCTAATTTTCCGTCCGATCGGATCGTTTCAATGTGACCGACGCGCCGTGCATTCAGTCCGGCGGCGTCGCCTGCAGACATGGTGTTTCCAATACTCTGTGCAACAGCGATATCGACATTATTATTATAGCTGTTATACAGAGTGTCCCGTATACCTATTATACTTATTAGCCATAGAGGGGGACTCACCGCCCGGACAAAACAGGTTTTTTCCCGTCTTACCTATAAACTAAAAAAAAAATATTTAAAATCCTGAGATTAATAAAAATAAAATGTTGATAAATCAAAATTTTAACAAAAAAAATTTTCTAAAATGGCTATCTCCAATTGATTCAAAAACTTTTTTTTACCAAAATTTAATTTAAAAATAAAATAAGGTACTCCTTGTCTATTTGAGTGTAACAAAAAAAAAAAAAAACAGATTTATGATATATTTATTATCTCAGGAGATATCGAAATGGTAAATCCTCGTGGCACACTGTGTATATTACAAAATAATTTATTGTTTTATATAATGATATAATTTTGTAAAACAGTACAATAAAAATCGTATCAAATAATAATTTGGTAGTGATACCCATTTCTGTCAATTAGTATTATATACTTTTCCCTTTTCCACAAGATCATAAATTGGTGGATTTATTTTTCGCCATATGAAAATACTTATTGGACAGCATTTAAATGATATTGAATGTTGTAGCTAAATTAGAGAGTAGGACAGAATGTTAATAAAACAAATAAAAAGATAAAAAAAATTATCAAATATCAAATTAAATAGACAAATTGTTGATTTGTGTATCACACAATATTTGTTTATGAGCAAAACAGAACATTTTTAATTAATATTTGAACACAATGTTCCTTATAATAGTGGCAACATGTTCTTCCTACAATTCCTACAATATTATAATTGATAAACGTTAAAAATACAATATTATAGAAACTTACTTTGTTTTACAAGCGTACCAATATAATAAATAAGTTCAAACTAATCGAAGTTCATCAAAATCAAGTGTTTTGCATATATTTAAATGTTAATTATTTTTCAGTGAGCCGTATAATGTTAAAATAATGTAGGCAATAACAGTTATAATATAACAGGTATACAGTACATACGTGCGTCATATTATGAGCTAAGATTATGATCTTAAAAGTTGTACAATATCGCAGAAATGTGAATGTAGTTTCGGTGGAAAAGTAAATCAGTGAAAAAAAGGAAAAGTTATCTTTTTTGGTGGAAAAGCTATGCCCCAAAATATTTGTTTTATAATATTGAGGAATCGTATATAATCATGACGATAAAATACTATACTATTATATTATTGTTTTATTAACGAAAAATGGCAATATTTCATATTACAACAGATAATTTGGTAAACAAGTATACATGTGAATAGTTGGAAGGTTAGAATACAATAAAAAATTATAGGTTAAATGTACATATTAAGAAAGGTATTAAACAGAAAAACAGAGTGCTTAACACACTTACACATATTTATAATAGGTAGGTAAGTAAAACGATAATTAAATAAAAGCGGTCGGGTATTAACCCTAGGACTTATTATTATTTTTACCTCTGAGTACACGATGCAGAGTATTATTGGTTGCCAATTAGTACTATTTGCGGATAAGAAATCTAATCGCCAGTGATGTAGATATTTTTAATTTTTGGGAGTTACATTAAAAAATGAATAATGATATATTTAATATAAATATATTTTTTAAATTGTATTCATTTATAAATACCAATACGTATAGTATAGAAAATACGAAGGGGAGGGGATTGGACACCTGACCACCCCACATCCACCGTATGGCAGAGCTTGAAACTCGTTTCAAAACAGATTTCAGAAACCGGTATACACTGTTATAAAACCGAAACCGAAAAAAATTGGAAACCGGTATTAACTTCAAAACCGAAACTGAAAAAATTGATAACCGGTATACAAAATCGAAACCAAAACCGAAATTTCCTAATACCGGTTTTAAAAAATTGAAACCAAAATCGAAGAAAAATAAAAACGGTATACAAAATTAAAACCAAAATAGACATTTTTCAATCGGTTTCAAACCCTGCCGTATGGTGCACAACACTGGTCCTGTTTTATATTGGAATAATCGTAAGGCATACGACGAATGCTCATTTTGAAATCAATATAGTTTAAAAAATATGTATTTTGTTCCAGGTGCATCTGATTTTTGACTAATACGATTGCCAAGTTACGTAGCGAACGTAAAAGGGTATAATAGAAGACAATTTATTTGGATAGTATTTTAGATATTATACTCGTAACATGCAATACTCAAAAACCAAAAAATAGTTGTTCACGTCTTTCAACGGTCTTAGCCCGTTCAATGGGTTACACGTAAAGTCTGGGCGTCTGGCCGATGCTGTTTTCCACAAAAAATCAAAAATGCTACTTGCGTGTAGTTTTGTCTATATTATTGTAATAATTGTTCATATTCGACTATGTTAATTGTGTTTCAATAAAAAAGTCCATTCACTGTTCGTTTAACACTCATAATTTCTGATGTTGTACATATTTTCCGCCATCTATAAGGCTTTCAATAATCAACATTGTGTTCTTGATACAATCGTTGTAATATTCAAATGCTTTATTCTATACCATTTTATACTTAAACATTGCTTATTTTTTTATGTAGTGGTATTGATAATTTTCCCTTTGCAGTTAATTCTTCAGAGGAAAAAAATCCATTAGGTGCACTTTAAAATCATAATCCATTGGTACCTATACTATAAATAGTACCCAAGCATACGGTGGTGGTAGTGGTGCGCTATATACAATTAATTTTAAATATTAAATATATCGACATGATTGTTGGCGGTTCGAAGATAATTCATTAATGCAATGAATTAATTTAAATAAAAACACGTAAATATATACATTTGAATGGAAGTTAAACTATACCAACCAGTGATCGTATTTATTTTGAGAGGTTGTTGAGTTAATACATTATATTCAAATATTATTTTGTCTTTGTTGATAGAATGGTACCTTCGGCTGATATGGTCAATACGTATAAACTTAAAAGTACTAATTTACAGTGCTTAAAATTCTTTCTAGTACATATTACTTATATTACAATCGTGTTATTAATTATGAGTTTTGATATACACATTTTGATTGTATGTTTAATTTTGCTAATGATGGTGGTAACTCCCAAGGTCAAAATATGTACCAATAGGTAATTACAAAAACTAACAACAATTAATCGTTTCGTGGTTATTTACAATTTCATATAATATAAAGTATTAATCCAAATCATTTAAATATTTACCTGAATGGAATAATATCAACAACTACTGTTTTAGATTCTTAGCGGAGCGAAAGAATGTATTGGTTTTGCAATGATGTGTGTTTTTTTTTCTGTCTGTCAGCAACATTTAAATGTTTACCATCCAAATTTGGATAGTAAGCACTAAGCATGCTTCGATTTTGATATCAGCATCTTTTCTGATAGAAAAATAAACCTAGTTTGTACTTTTGAAGGGTCGAAATTGAAAATTCAAAGTAGTTTTAGAAAGCATCAAGAAAAACAAAACCAAGTGAAAGAAAAGTGATAATTTTTACGCAAAACCAATTTTTGAGGCAATCGATTTTATTTTTTTTGTGTAACTCAAAAGTTAATAACCGTAGATCATTGAAATTTTCACCAGATGTTTATACTAGCATTTCACATAAATGGAAACATTTTAAAAATATTTTTGGGCTAATTATAGCATTGAGAAATTATTTTAAACTATTTTCAATAAAATTTTTTTTACTTAATAAAAAAGCTTGAAAATTTAATACAAGTTCCTTATAAGTTTCATAAAATATGTGAGTTCAAAAAAATCATAAATACTTTGTTACGATTTTTTTATATGAAAATGAAGCTAACATTTTGACAAAATTCAACAACATTTTTCAGTTAGAAATTCATAAATGGTTTACTTTTCAAAGCTAACATTATAAATGTTGAAAGAAGACTCTTCCCAAATTTACCTACCTTAATAAAAAAAAAAAAATAGTTTACCGAAAAGTAACATTAATTTTTTATGAGTGTTCGAATTTAAATTTTTACAATATTCGTTTTTCATAGGTAAATTTTAAGGATTTTCATCAATCAATTTTTGATAATTTGTTGTAACATAAAAACGAGTGAACCTAGACATTTTTACTTAATGTTAAAACGACCAATATCCATACGTCATGGTAACATTTTCAAACAATTTTGAAGCTTTTTCAGCTAGGTACTAATAGCTATGAGAAATTTTTATAAATGTTGTAAATTATTATTTAGTTAGAAATTCATAATGTTTTTTCTATTCATACCTAAGATTAAAAATGTTACCAGAAGATTTTGCATAAGTTTTCCTACCTATAACAAACAAAAAAAAAGTGTACTTAAATGAAACTTTATTTTTTTATGAGCTTTTGAACTTTGAAATTTTTACTACATTTGATATTCAGCGGTAAATTATTGATCGATTTTTTATATTTTGTTGTATTTTTAAAACGAATAACCGTAGACTCATTAAATGTTCACAATATATTTATATCAGCATATTTCTATACACGGTGAAATTTTCAAACTATTTCGACGGTTTTTGACCTATTTAAAGCTATGATAATTTTTCAAATTTTATAAACTATTTTTCATTTAGAAATTCATAAAAGTTTTTCTTTTCATAGCTAAGACAAGACATTTTAATAAAAGATTCCCAACCAAATTATCCACTTATAACAAAACAATAAGTTTAGCGTTAAGTAACATTATTTTTTTTTTGAGCGTTTGAATTTATAATTTTTACGATATTGTATATTTAGTAGTAAATTATCGAACTCAAGAAGACCTTAAAGTTCTAAGCAGTTACCCACCTACCCACCCATCCACCACATACAAAATGTATGGGCTATTTACACCAGTAGTCATACTGTCCTAGGCCTAGGTTAACATTGAATTCAAATATAACACATCCATTACAACGACATGCTTGACAACTACTGTACAGCAGAGCAATACTCACTTGTCTACTTTTTTTTTTTTTAATATCTTTAAACTGAATGTGTAATGAAACGACATTGCTGTTCAATTTTAATAATGTTTTATTCAGGTATTATTTTACAACAATGTTATTCATTATCTTGTTTGTACAAAATATTCTTTTAGAAAGTATTTTATACTCCAAGAGTGTACAATTAAAATAGTTTATTGGGGTCACATAAAAGGGGTGGGAATGTAGACATTTAACTCACGGTTTTGTTCGGTTTTGTTCGGTTTTGTTCATGGTTTTTACGCGGCGGCTCGGCTCTGGGCGGCGGCGGCTCGACGTAGGTACAACAAACGATGGCACTTCACTGCGGCGGACTATATGCGTGGGTCTCACGGCATGAGAAGGACGAGCGGGATGATGACCAGGGGTGCTTAACTCATAGCTGTAAAAACAATGACTCTGAAATTAGTTGATAAGAAATTCAATCGCGGCGCTAGTGATCGATCTCATGGAATATTATTTTTTTTAATCCATGAACGAAGAATTTTAAATTCTTTTGTTTCCCAACAAAAAAAAAGTGAAATGGAAGAACTGAACATTGCATTTTTTGACTCGCGTTTTTGAGTTTTCCGTTACACCACAGTTTTTACGCACTCATCCAGTTTTCACCAGTTTTGGCCAATTTTTTTTGCATACTAATTATATTTTGTTTTAACACAATATAATATATTTAACTATGCCATCCAACAAGTGCAGTATGTTGGGTTGTGAAAGCGAGAGAACGGTAAAGAAACATGTTTTTCCATTGATTGACGTGGAGTACGACATGTGGGTTTTGCGTACTGGGAATAAGAAATTGGAAGGACTTTCAAAATCACATGTGAAGAAAACATTTTTGGTTTGTTGCAACCATTTCAGTAGTTCCTGCTACAGTGCTGGAACAAAGCGTTTGAAAAGAGGGGCAATGCCTACATTGTTATTACTAAGTATGTATATTAAATTCATTATTATAAACAACTTAATACGCGATTATGTCTACTGTATTACTAATGTCAGTAGTCAGGTTTCCGAGCGTTATTTTACTTTTGTAGAAATCATAATAAACAAGTGACGTTCGCGTATCATTAAATAAATAATATGAACGTTCGTTCATGAACAGTGTTCTTTCCAAATACTACCAATAGTCATAGCCTATATATACAGTGCTAAATAGGTAGGTAGTGCATTCATTCCAAACATTAATGAACTAGTTATAAATAAAAAATGTTATATTTCACATTAAATTGGATTAACGATAATTAATATTTTCTTCTTTAATAAACTTTTTTTTATGATTGTAAATAAAAATAATTGAATATAAATAACGTTTCAAAATGAACCCCCATAGAAATTAATTAGTGACAACTGGTGGTATACAATAATGTGATAATATTATACTCTTGTCCACCTGTTTATAATTAATTTTACTATATATATATATATATATATATATATGAATAGTGGATATGCATTGATGGTAATATGTTGAACGTTAAATAATAAAACCTATTTTATTTTCAGCTATAATTTCAAACAGATCTGTATTACAGCAATTGGCTAATGAGTCATTTAATTGTGAATGTTAGCTGTACATCGCCATTGCCTTTACCTACATGTGATGAATCATTTGATCTTGTTAACGTTAGTTGTCCATCACCACTGGCTTTACCTTTATTTTATGAGTCAACTGACTTCATGAATGTTAGTTGTTCGTCACCGTTAGCTACATGTTTGTCTGACATTTCATTAGGTAAGAAAATTATTATTTATTTTTGTAACTGAATTGATATAGATTATTAGACAGTATTTTTTATATTTTGTTTATAGCAACACCAATGAGCAAAACAATAATTGCTCTTTTACAATAACATGTACATTATTACCTCTTAGCACTACGTCTTTGCTTTTATAATACAGTTGATACGTTTAATATTTTAATAAATATTTTGAATTATATCACGAACAAATTTTCATTATAATATATTCAAAGTCATGACGATAATCATGCGGAATATGGTGAATTATTTTCTCATACGATAATATACCATTGTAGCGTTTAATTAAAATATTTCTGTAATTTTGGAGAACGACTACGTAACGTAGAAGTTCTCAACAGCGCTAAATGTTTATGATTCGTCGTTGAAACACGAACTTACGAAGGAGAGATTAGACGACAAATGTAACAATAATTAAATAATTATTACTTAAACACAATAAAATAATAACATTTGCTTAATATACGGGTGTCGGGTATTATATAACATTATACGATTGTTATAATACAAGTGTGTACCTGCTGAGTATATTTGGCGGGTGGAGGTATAAAAGTGATGGGCCCTCTTCAACTGCGTACCTATATTACTGCTCGGAGGTAATACCGCATGACAATATTATATTATGTTACGGGGATGAAGAACGTGAAAAACGAGATCTGCATTAATTCGCTTAACTGTAATGTCTTTCCAGATAATAATAATAATATTATCTAATATTACGTTTACGGAGAGTATTCAATGTTTGAATATATTTTTAGAGAGATCAGCGCACGATGAGCATAATATTACTATCTCTATTGTTTGACCGAGTTAAAAAAAAAAACGAAATTCTGTCAAGTAGTCTACGCACCTTATTTTACAGCCTACCTTACTTCTCCAGTTGTACCACAATGGAGTCGAACGAACCTCGTCATTGAGTAGACCACTGTAATGGATGCGTTGAATAATAATTTTAATTAAATTATAAGGTATCGCAGTATCCGATGAAAAACGATTCAGAGCGAATACAGTCTAACTTTTTGGTAACCAAGAGGTTATGAATTAATGATTATTATTTTATTATATTTATATATATATAATATATATATATTTTAATATATCCAATTATTTTGAAAAACACTGTGAATTATTTTTCAACCACAAACTAGATCAAATTTTCTACCAGAAACCACCCTCCGGGGATTGGTATAAGCTATAGGTAAACACACTTGTTCCTTAGAAAAATGACTTAGTTTTGATTTCATGTCTGGATGCTATACTTATATATAATCTAAATAATAATATATTTTAATATGTCATATGAAGATATTATACACATTGTATTTTATATTAATATTTATAAAATGTACGAAATGATTTTTAAATATTACACTTTTATAAAATGGTTTCATTTAACAATGTGCATTTTTATTCAATGGGCTTTGTAGTTTAATACACTTTGATATATTGTAAACCGTTGGCAATAATAATTTCTCTTTTCCTATTTTCAAAAAAAAAAAAAAAAACTATTGACATACCGACATTTTTACGTGAGTTGTCCGTGTGGTGCAGGACGAATTTTAATTTTAAAACTTTTGCGTCACTATTTGTTTGTATAATAGGTTTGTAGAGTAAGGACCCAAAAGTTTGAATTAATGAATAAATCAGTGATTAATATGTTAAAATTTAACATACTGGATTAAATTGTACCTTACAACATAAATGTATTCTGACAACAACTGCCCCTGCGAATATCACAGACCGCGTTAGTAGAAAGCCCATGCACGATTTCAACTGTAGGCACATAATCTACATTAAAGTCTCATGTAATATTATCTTAACTGAATTTTATAATATTGACTTGTTTTCTTGCAAAAATTATAAGCATAATATTTTCTTTACACTCGCGACGTGCAACAGCTAGTATACTTTAATAGCCACGTGTAATACAACGAAATATAAAGTAAAAGTTACTACAAACCATCAATCCTGATGTATATAGATGTAGCCTTCTTTTTTCCAATCTTTGTATCCGATGGGATAATGATTATTAATCAAATATTTGTTTTCAATCGTATTTGGTTAGCGTATAGTAATGATGCACTACTAATATAGTTGAAAGTAAGCGAAATCTTGTAACGGTCATGGTCATTGGTCATGAGTCATAACATTCTAAATTTTCGAAAACAATAATAAAAGCTAAAATAATTATAAACCTTTTTCTGACCGATTTGTAGTCGCTATAACTAGTTTTTATCACTGCTGGCCACTGGATAGACATTCAATTCTCCACGTAGCTATATTGTTGGTAAAATATATTCTATTAAAATACATTAAATTATGATTTAGTCTATTTGATTTTTTATATATTTTTTAATAAATTATTGCGCCTTTCTAAAATACCTTAAAGACGGAAAAGTAAGCAACCCGGATTGATTATAAAACCTTATCATAAACGTAGTTATGCCCACAAAGTGTGCCGGGTAAGGTATGAAGACGACGATACCCAACAATCACGCTCGAGCAGCGTCCCGCTCTGAAGAACGTGAGGTCTGGGCAATCGCTACTCGCAAGCCACGTCTGGATTTGATTTATCACTTCCCTCCGAGGGTTGGTCACGTATGATCCTGAATAAATTGCCAAGGAGGACACTAGCCCTTACGTGACCCGACGGTTAGTGGCCAGGAATGTTGTATATTGGTTTAAGTTAATACCGTGTATATTTTATTAGGTACTAATTATGAATGCGTACTAATCAAACTCCGCAGGTATATTTAGCTAATGTTGTTAACATGTTTTGAAAAACTCATAACTTAACTCCAAAACCGTGCAAATCTTTGGAACCTTCCAGTAACTGTCTCTCTACCGTCGAATAATTCGAAACCAAGTTCGGCCTGACGAGAATGATTTATTGCTTCCGACATTGCGCCAACGTAATAAAAATGTGCGCGAAATGTTTTACCATACTTGTACAAATGGTACGACACTGTTATTCCAGTTATAGTGACAAACAACTGGAGGAGGAGTGGTTTGAATATATTAGGAATGTTTAACCTATTACACAAATCTAACCAATGTGATACAATTCTTGGTATAGTGCCTATGTCAATATATTATGTGTTTGGCACTTGACACAAATGTCTAAATAATATTACACTTATATAGGCTTAGCTCTTAAGACTACATAGGTATTTTACTTTAACAAACACTACGTGAAACATCTCGTAATGAATGTATTGATTTTACAATAATTTAATTTTTTTTTTAATATTTTATTACCTTTTAGAGCTGTACAGTTAATGTTTTGATAGTTAACTTTGAAGGTGAGTTCTATTCGAAGATTGGATCTAGTTTGTAAACCTTTGTGAAATATTATCATTAGGTACTAATAAAAATAATCGAGAAAAACAAAAATGTAGGTATACTCACACAACCAGTTTTCAATTTTTTTTTTCAAATTCAAAAACTAATAACTACAGATACTTGAAATTTTTACTAAATATTTGTATATAAAAATATTTATTCTTTAGCTTAAAAATATATTGGATTTTTTTTGAGCAATTTAATATATTTTATAAAATATTGAAATGTTTGATTCTATTAGAATTTTTTAGATAAAATGTTTGTTTCTGAGTATAAGTTTTCATTGATAAAAAGTGTTGTTATACAATTTTTTATGAGTGATTGAAGTTCTTACGAAATTGAATATTCAAATATATATTTTAGGTAATGATTGATCCCAAACTTTTTTCAGTTTTTTGTCGTTATTCAAAATTTTAAAAACTATATAATCTAATTGTAATCTACTTATAATCATTTTAAGTTCTTAATTTTGTTGGTATTTTTTCTATAAATAAAGATAAAAATTGCATGTTTCAAAAATCTTGAAAATTTTATAAGATAACTCACATTAGTAAAGTTGTGCTCAAAAGCAATTGAAAAATATCAACAATATGTACGTTTAATTTTATTGTAGATGCATTTCAAAGTACGTTGATAAAATTAAACTAAATCATGAAAATTTGAAAATTTGTTTGGAGTGAAAAATGTATACAATTTTAATAGTTAACAGTTAAAAATAAATACAAGGTTTCTGATAAGTTTTTCTTACTAAAACATGAAAATGTCAAAACTTAATATTATTTTCTTATAATTTTATAAATATTTTCGCTGAGTTTTAAGCCCGTTGCCACTTGGTACGTGAATTCCTGACAAAATTAAATTTTCAAAATATGTAAATTAATAAATATAAGCCATATTTTATAACACAAATCTATTCCTTTGGGTCTTCGGTACGTCGGTGTTGACTTATAAGTTATAACTTATATATGATTTATATTCAGCAAAAATCTGTTCAACCGGACGTACTATGACTAATAGAAAAATAAATTAACAACAGTAATTTACAAATAAATAGCAAGATATTTTAAGGGACAGTTTCTGCTCAAAACCGTTAATCATATCCAATTTTTTATTTAAAAATTACAAATTTAATACATTCATTACAGAGACCCCTGATTTTTTATAAACGTTATTTTACAGTTCACAACATATGCTCGGTGTTGGAAGTGGTTGGCGGTTGCCATTTTAAGGAGACGTAAAGACACGAATTACTACGAAATAACTATGCAATCGAAATATCTTTTTCCTCACCATTTAAGAGTCACCAATCAGATTCGTTCACATCTCGGTAATATGTAATAACACAAACCTAACACAACCAAAATACGGCACTATTTTCGATTTCATTTTATTTTACGAAATAGCAATTTATTGGGGAGTGTTTCTTATTTTCTTATATTTTGTGGATTTCCAATCTTGATTTTCATAATATCGTACCTATACTCACTAACTCTGCGCGTTTCAGTTAACCGATCGAATTATTTTCCTGGAACCGTTGTAAATTGTTCTTCCATGTGTGATACACAATTCATAATAATTATGGTTTTATACCCGGTGTATATTTTCATCACAGTCGTTAGAGGGGAAAAATATTACGAGGAATAAATACACAAACAGACATTACCGCAGCTTTAAAACGTTCGCTGTATGAATTTACCGACTATTATGGACGCAATTTTCGTTTAATGTTTCCGGCGTTATTGCCATCTAGTCAAATAAACGCTGTATATTCCAATTAAACCGATACTGACCTTCAATAGAGAGCACATAAATTACAATAATCCATGGATGGTTTTGTGGTAATTTTAATCCCAAAATGTGCAATTTTAAAAATACGATGACGATATTATATCATAGTCTATGGCAATATGGCATACGTATGTTTTATAAACACCTATACGATAAAATAATATTACAAGACAATGTTGTTGTTATTATTATTATTATTATTATTGTTACATCAGTTATAGGTACCTATTTTGTTCGAATGTGTGTCTTAACATGATTTTTGTCATTTCACTAACGTTATACGATAAATTATAAATAATACGTATTATTTTAAATTATGATTCTCATTATTATGTAAATAAAATATGTTATTCAATATGACGTAGGTATTGGAATTTATTTTGTTTATAACTGTATGTAATATAGGTAGTAGAAATATGATCATGGAAGATCAGAAGTTCTGGATAAAATATACGAACAATGTTTCTGTGTACATCCGTAGGTGTATATATTATATACGGAGTGATTCAAAATTCATGTTACGATAATATACTATTACCATACATATTATTGTAACATACATTTTGAATCACTCCGTATAATAATTCGTTTACACATTTAAATTGTATCGTTAGGTACGCCTTATTTTGTTCAATAAGCTCTTGAACGTATTCATTTAGCACTTTAAGTTCCTGGTGGAATTTATATTAGTGATATTTAATAATAAATTTGTTTAATTGGTAATGATTAACAAGTATCCAGAGTCGGTGATTCAAGCTGTGCAATGGCACTGAGTCCCACTCATTAAAATGTCACATGACCTGTTAAAAATGTGATGCAATGTGTATTGTGCACATAATACATAATGAATTTAACTATTTTAAAAACAAACCAAATTAAGCGAACAGTCTAAAGATGGAAAAGAAACCCATATATTAGTATTAGAATCGAAAAAAAACTAAATTGGGACAGAATTGGCCATACAAGACTAGTACATGGATATTCATTGATGGCAAAAGGGAAGACGTGGTAACCCACTAGTATGTTAATCATACGGCACCACGATCACAATCAAACATATTTTCAGGGAACGCAGAAAGTAAGAAAAACAAACAGAAGAACTCAAAATAAGCCACCGTATTGTAACAAGTCTGGGTCCAAATCCAGACAACGAAATCAATATAATAGAATCCTTTTAAAAAATTAAAATACTACATTTCATATAGCCGACAATTGCAATGTACCTGATACCTATATAAATTTAATATCTAAATATTTAATTTAAAACGGTAATTTTACTATTTGTTTTTCTCCTCTTTATAGATTTTAAGTAATGCATATATAAATATAATGCTAATGGTCTTGATAGTCGAAGCAGAAATTATTATAAATTGAAGTTCAATAATAAAAAAATAATAATAATAATAATAATAATTGATTTAGAAATTAAGCATAGGTACACGCGATGGGTAATGTATGAAACAATATTTAAAATTATAGTTAATTGCGTTATTGATTCCATTGTTCTGCTAGAATAAATTCATTCAATTACCTTCAGTCGCTAATATTATCATCCAACTGTCTGAACACTGAGCAAACTGAATTGTCTAAGTGAAGTAAAATGGAACATTTACGTAGTAAAAACGTTGTGTTTGCAATCGTAATGGCATTGTTGGTAGTATAGTCATCAGTAAGTGTTATGAGTTATCATTAATTTTTTACTGTTTAACAATAATATAACTTACATGGTTTACACTTTTCAGATACGACCAAAAACAGATGGAAATGATGCTATAGAGGAAATGAAAAATACGCTGTATAATATATGTTCTACAAAATATCGAATTACGGAAGGTAATGATTCTGTGAGCCATAAATTGAATAACGGATAATAAAAGGTATATTATTTGTCTAAATTTGAATTTCAAAACTTAAGAACAATGTGAAAAAGTCAATAATATCAGATGACCCAACTTTTAAAGTGAGTGATTTAAATCATTGTTAAATCACAAGTAACAATATATTTTTTTTAAGATACGATTACATAATACGGCTATAATAAAAGTATGTCATAACTGATAATATGCTTAAAATATCATAAGGAACTTTCAAGTGTGGGTACATAAGATAACTAAGATTGATACATAATATTATTTAACTTAAATATAGTTTAGCTTGTACCAAAAACATACATATAGGTACCTAAATAATATTATAATCATATGATATTTTAAATTGTAACCGATACGATAAGAAGAAGAAGAAGTTTATATTTGCCGAATCTAACCTAACCTTACAACATATGTGCATAGAACAAACGGGAGTTTTTCAGAGAATAATCTTTCACGCCTAATATTTATGATTTATATTATGTCGAATTCTAATTACTTTTTTTTTTTATCTGAAAGAATAGAGCTGTTTTCTGGTCAGATTAAGACCCAATTTTTTATATTACCTACTTTTAATAGTGCTACATAAATACGTTAAGAAAATAACAAAGTATATTGTGCCTTATTGAAATGCATATTTAGCTTATATAATTATAATTTTTAAAATCGGCCTAAGCGGGTGGGACAACTAGTATAATATAATAATTATGTAGATAATAATATAATATTTAAAGTTTTCCAAAATAACTAACCATCTGATACATTAAAATTAATTATTTATCTATCAATTAATTTTAAATAAACAGTGAAATCGTCATACCTTAGTATTTAAATTTTTAAGTTTAGTTGAGCATAGTAACAGGTTGTATTCTGCTAAACGTTGATCTACTAGGCTCATCATAACAATAAATAACTAAATATTTTAAATTCAATTTATACAAACAAAAATACTCAGAAAAATATTCTGTTTTGGAGAGTGAATTTAAACACCACGAGAGTCATTGTGCTGCATAATAGATTTAAGGTGTTCCTACCTCGTAATTGAGTTAGGCACTGTGATGGATGTGCTAAATTTAAACTAATTTGATAAATTAATAAGTCAACACATATGAAAAATTATTCTGATCGGATATAGTAGCGATCCTATATTTATTTGAAAATATTTTATCATAAAATATTTAAGTTACCATTGGAAATGTATTTTTCTGTGAGTTATAGGTATCTAATACCTATGTTGCTATCTGATATATATGTGCCATCTAATAATTGTCAAAACTTAATAATATAATTTATTATAATGTAGTACCAGTGATTATGAATACTAGTATTAATGTATTACAATTGTGTATACAAGTATTCATATTAAATGATAACACATATATTACAATACTATTAACTTATGAGGGTCAATATTATGTTATAGAACGGTGTTAAGAGGTTCGTAGTATAAATAGGTAGCTTATAAGTTATAATTATGTAATTTATAATATATAATTAATATATTAATACATTAATACATATTAATATATTAATGAAGATATTTTTTTTTAGTGCTTTTTAAAGTGTTGCTTCGACGAGATGTCATTAGTAAGAATAATAAACAGAGTCATCAATATAGAATAGAAAAATAATATAATAATTTGTTTATAATGAGTAGATTGATGAAGACGGTATTATCGATGGGGATTCAATGATACAGATGACATCGGACGATGATAAACTGATCGCAGAGCAAGTCATCCCGAACTGCATAAAAAGTAATATTTTTCATTCACCTAATTAATTAAAAATGTTCTTTACCGTAACACATCTTATAATAATAAAGTGACGCTACCGAAAGCACAACACCACAACACTTGACATGCGTTGGGTTAGGCGCTGCTTAAGATTACTTTTCTATGAGACAGAATTTATTGTTTAATTATATTTTCAGTACTCACAAATCTATCTATAATTGTTTTGTATTTGACTGGTTAAAAAAAATCGTGAATTAGTAGGTAGACTATACAAATATAATAATGGTTTCTAAAATAATGAGACAATACAATTAGGATAGGAGATAATATGTTTCATACCTACTTATTAACTTTAATTATTATTAATGCATAAGTTCAAACTAACATTAATTATATTATTTCTTATGTATGTAGCGGTTAAGCAAGATTCTTGTGAAGCTGCATTCGACTTTGTTAGCTGCGTAATAAAATTAAATCCATCAACTGTAAGTCACAACAAAATTAAATATTTATTTTTATTTTTATTTTATAATTTGATTTAATTATATTATGTAAACATGGAATTTTATTATTTAGGCTTAGGTATATGTGTTGTATATGCTATAATATCTAATTTATATAAATAGAATGATAAAATTGGTATTTATTTTTTTGTTACAGGCTGCACTACTTCCACTCTGATACAGTTTTAATTCAATACATTCATAAATGGATATACATAGTAAAATCGTTATTATACAAAACACTGTTGATACGTCGTACCTAATACTACTTACTTGTCGACAAAAATGTTATATTATGCAATTATGTAAATCCGATTGGATGTAATTTTTCACTCTTAAAAAATAAAAGGTTTTGGCATTCAATATTGTATTTTATTTTCTTATACTCTGTTTAACGATTCAACGAGAGACCGCGACACGCACCGACGAAAACTGGTTCCCACACGCAACATCCTGCCACTGGGGAACCGGTTTCGATAGCATGGTGACGCAAAAAGATGCGCAGAATTGGCGTGGTCTCTCGCTGAACAGAATATAATGTCGGGGCCAAACTAATATGCGGTTGGTGGCTCCGCCTACTTTTACCGGTGGCTAATTAGGACGCATAGTTTTAGGTAACGTTCGCACATGAACAGCGCGCGATTTTTAAATTCGTTTCGAATAAAACGATTTTTTTCTTGCATATTTGTTTGTACGTAGTATTTTATAGCATTTTAGTCAACAGTCAAAAATATTTGCATCTGATTCTGATTATGAGAATTTCAAAGATTTTATAAAACTCTAATATCACCATATTGGAGAAGAAAAAAAAAATAAAATCATATTCCTTTTAGTAGTAGATTATAAAATTGAACATTTATGTTAAATGACAATTACAACCTATATCTGAATTTTGGTTTTGAAATAGTAATGGAGTTACTAATTCACATCAACTAGAATTTTACAAAATGATTATGGATAACTATATTTTATCTTTTATTTTATACGATATATTTTTAATATATATAATAGATTATTGTTATACAACACAAGTATTTATAAAAAGGGTTTCGAGAAATATTTTTGATAAAATTTGTTGGGAATGTTGTAATTTATAAATTTAAATCTCCATAATGGTATTTAATTATTTATCTTTAAATTTATTTCATTATTTTACAGTTTATACTTTGTTGAATTTTAATATTTTTATAATGTTTATTATGTTTAATTACATATTATGTTTAGTGTTTTACATTTTGGGTATTATAAATGATAAAAAAAAAACAATGGATATTTTTATTACATTTGTAATATTTAAATGTCATTTTTAATAGATTTTCAATTTTTATACCTATTATAAATACATGTCTTTGCGAGATTCAAGAGTTTTATATAAATGGTAGCTCAAGAATTTAAAATTATATTAAAATAATTATAATCATGTTACTATTGTTTAAAATGACCAAATCATTACAAAATATCAAAATAAATAATTATCATTGTCTTATGTATATATAGCTTTGCCTTGTGGAACTAGTAAAATTAAACGTCTTCCATTAATCTTATTTTTTTTTGTGTGTGTTTAATTTTATTTTGATTTATATTGATACAGTATTATAGTAACAAAATGTTGGGACAGTTAAGAGTTTTTTTACTTCATACTTTGTTTTAAAGAAGACTATATTTATTTTCTCCATGTTACAAATGTAATCAATTTAAATTAACAATTTAATTTTAATTTTTAAATACTATCATTCTACTCAAATTTACATAATGTATTATTTTGAAAGTATGTTAAAACGGCCAATCATCTCATAGTTTAAAATTTTTATTATGTAGGTATATAAACATAAGCATATTATAATTGAGTTACCTCTCATCATACTTTCAACATTGTTTTCTCAATCCAGTAAACAGAGATAAATTGTTGCCATAATAATATGTATAATATAATAATTATTATAGTGTGTTAATGCTATTCTGTAAGACAAAGACAATCTATCCATGAACTATTTATTGTTTTGTTGTACGGTGGTCTATACAGTCTACTTAGATATATTACCATGTTATTGTTTATTTGAAAATTTGAAATTAATATTTTATTTTAATAAAATTTCCATTTTTTTTTTGTTTTTTTTTTCAAAACGAATTATTTGTTTACTCAGATCTCAGTAACTAATGAGTTGTAGACACTTTTAAATCCAGTTATGGTAGAGTACCTATCTTAGTATTAAAGTTAGGGTCAGATCCTCTCCCATTGGCTTTGGAGTGAATAATCTTCCATAATGTGTTTATTGTGAATTTTGAATCAATTCAAATTATATTCATTGTTTCTCATTGTTAAATATTTTACTACCTAAAAAAAAGTATTGAGAGGAGAGGGGGTTTTCCAATTTCCCCCTCCCATTTAGCTATATCGTTTTTTTGTTTTTGATTCCTCTCTATCAGAAATCATGTCTATGCCACTAGCAGATGAAATATGTATATTTAGTAGAATACTAGAACAAACCCCGTGTAGTTACTTTTAATATTAGAATGAATTCACCTAGGTAGGTAATATCAAATTTTAGATAAGGGGACTGGAGCGTGATTCATTTTCGGTCGAAAACATAGCTCACTACTTCAATCACTACGTCAGTACGCCCAATATAATGTTCTGTTATTAATTTTGAAAGTAGATTTGAATTCATCACTAAATTATCTATGTTTTGACAGTTAAATTTTTCTGATTTTTATTTTTTTTACTTGGAAATTAATTTATAAAAAGTGTAAAAATAGAATATATTCATAATTTAAATTTAAATATATTGATATATGTTTGAGCACGAGAATTCTAACGTAACAGCCGAAGGACTACTCGGTGATGCCCGAGAACAATGTTGTTTTTGAGGAGGTTTTGACTTTGTCTGTGTCACCTCTAACACCTACTATTGTAGCAGGTAGGCAACCAGATGTGCTTTCGCCTGATGGTTGGTGGGTTGGCAATTTTACGCACGACGACGACAACGACGAGGACGGGAAAGAACTATCGAAGGAGTGAGGATGATGCAGGCTAGTTATGGGGAGGGGGTCTTTGTGGCCGAATCGGTTTGATGAAATGACCACAGAGCTCACAATAATAGGACTTATACTTAAGACTACCTTAACCCTACTGAAGTCTTGAGATGACCCACTGGACTGACGCTGTTTGCATGTGTCGACCTGGACGACCTGGGGCGGCCTCTCACACACCGTAGGTACGGTGCTGGCAGACTTACGCGCAGAATACATACGGCACCGACGTCGACAACAGTGAGCTGCCAAGGTTGACGACGAGAATAACAATAAAAGTAAAGACTTACGATTTAATTGGAGATCGTACCTTTATTTGAAACTTCAGATTTTATAATGACACACAATATAATAATAATATTAATCGCAACCGTGTGCGCCATGAAGTATAAAATAAAGGAAACAAAGTATACTAGTTGTACTCGCTTTAATAGTGGACAACACGAATAATTTTACGGATCGCTATATTAGCAGATCACAAAGTATAATATTTTTAAGAATAATAATATAGATTGCTATATGAGCGGATCACACAATATAAAAAACGTGTCACGCTGTAATAGCGGACAAAAAAACAACGTATGACAATAAATTGAATAATAATAATAAAAAAAATAATAAGGGCGTTGGCCGCAGAAAGTAAATAAAAACAAAATATTTATCTAATAGTGATAATATTATAGTACTATCTGAGGCAAAAGGCCGACAGATAATTTATATGACAAACACAAAGATATTATACATATGAAAAAATATAACAATAATACAATTATAATAAAAATAATAATCATTTTACAATAATAACGGCATGAAGAAGAAAGGATGAGTGGACGGAAGAGGAGAGAAGATGTCACCGTCGCGCATTAATTGCTTGGCGCGAACATCACCGCCCACTTTGAAGGAATATCCCTTCAAGACATTGGGAGTGGACAGACCTTGACAACTGGGCGTGTCAACGGTCCAGAAGTAGTTTCTAAAGTGGCCACTCTGGAAGTCCCATCGGAGCCAGGATGGAGTTCACGTATTCGTCCAATCCGCCAACGAAGAGGATGCGTCGCTTCTTTCACGAGGACAAGCTCACCAACGCGTAATTCTTGACCTGGTTCCGTCCATTTTCTACGAAGCTGAAGACTACTGAGGTATTCGTTCTTCCATCTGGTCCAGAAATGGCGATGTAAGTCAGTAATGAGGCACCATCGCTGATACTTTGACATTGGTTGATTGACAAGACTTGGTTCTGGAAGCGAGGTGGAAGGTTCAAGAGTCAAAAAATGACTGGGCGTCAACGCTTCTAAGTCACCTGGGTCGTTGCTGATAGCACACAATGGGCGAGAATTTAATGTTGCCTCTACTTGAGTGAGAAGTGTCAAAAATTCCTCACTGGTCAATTTCTGTAATCCAATGGACCGAAGAATTAATGACTTTGTGGATTTTACTCCGGCTTCCCACAAACCCCCAAAATGGGGAGATTCGGAAGGATTGAAGTGCCAAGTTATTTGGTGTTTAGCGAGGTAATGATGAACACTATCTTGAAAACTTTTCGAATGCGTGAAATGATGTAGGGGGGTCAATAATCGTGACGCTCCGACGAAATTGGTCCCGCAGTCACTGTGTAGTTATTTGACGGGTCAGCGTCTTGCGGAGAATCGAGTAAATGCCATCAGAAAACATTCTGTAGACAAATCCGAACTCAGCTCTAAATGAAGTGCTTTTGTTGTGGTACAGACAAACAGGCAAATGTATGCTGTCTTTGGAACCAACCTTCGTCCACGTGCTTCCTTCAACGTGACTGGTCCAGCATAATCCACTCCGGTTATTGCAAACGGTTTTACTTGCTGCACTCGAAAGCTCGGCAGACTGGCCATCTTTGCCTGAACTGCACGTGGCCTGGTGCGGAAACGTGAGATACAGAGCCGTATCCGAGATCGAATAATCTTCCGTACAGACGGTATCCAAAATTCACGTTGTAAATGCGCTTGAAGGGATGCGCATCCGGGATACTTCAGTCTCTGATGATGATAGTCAATGAGTAACAACGTTAATCGACGTTGGCATGGCAAGAGAAGTGGATGTTTGTGAGATTGCGGAAGATCAGCATTCGTGAGACGCCTACCCACTCTCAGAAGTCCATGTCCATCAATAAAAGGATCTAATTTCCGAATGACAGGAGAACAACGCAATCCATTTTTTAACGAGGATATGTCTTCGGAATATGATGTTTGTTGGACGGAATACACTAAGCCCCACAAGGCTCGTTCTCGTTCACTCGCATTAACAATCTGTGTAAATGCAAAAGGACGTGTTTTCGAGAAACGAAAACAGTAGACGACAATGTGAAGAATTTTATTGAACGACGAGAAACGATGCAGAACATCAGTAATTGAACATGTAGTCTTAGTTAGGAGAACAGTACATTTTTGAGCTTCAGTGGAAATATGAGCATCTGTGTTGTCTGAACGAGTAACAACAGATGGCCAACTTTCCGGTGATTCCACCAAGAACGCAGGGTCAGTCCACCACAACGGGTAATCAACAAGTTCCGACGGGAATAGTCTACGGGAGGCACAGTCGACCGTAATAGCTCGTACGACTCTTGGCCACGTCCAAATTCATGTCGTTCAATGTTATTGTCGAAGACATGACAAAAGATCGGTTCCTAGGGATGACTGCGTTCGGGGTTACCACTTTATCCATTACTGCAGCATCTGTATCCTACAAATCATCACAAGTGACCGGCATCGCTACATAATTGAGTTCGGGTAGGGTTTTAGACCTGGTTGGGACTGTCATGGTTTCAGGTGTCATTTACGATATATTTGGCATCGAAACGTACGGCCTAGTCGATGGACTTGCCGCGTTATAGCAGCCCTCACGTCCTTTGTTCAAATCCATGCGATTCATTGTTATTGAAGACATTATAGTAGGTACGAAAGTTTTATGAAATTATAATTGATTCGTTACACAGACAATAAATCGAGATTAAATACAAATAAATTATAGTTTAATACTAGCTCACCATTTCCTTGGAATCGAGATTTTATATACTTACTATGTCCGGAACACATGTTAATTCAAATTGTGTCAGTTAATAAAATTAAATACGAGAATATATAGAGGGATTTGCCAGCATGTTCATGCTCGTTTTTACCTTTACTAATAAATTTATTGCTAAAAACATTACTCCCCATAACTTACATACAAATTAAAATAGCATAAAATAGCCAACATAGGGACACAGGTTATGTTCTTAACTTTAATAGTTTTACAATATTTTCAAAATACTCTTTTTTAGTATCCATTTAAATTAATATTTTATTCAAATATCATAAGTATTAATAACATAACAAGAGTTTTATTATACTGTAAATTGTAATATAGTTTGATGTTATTGTAAATTACAATTAAATATTAATATAATCAAATAATGATCTCAACTATATATGTTGTATGCAAAAGTAGGTATAACATATTAAAGTTGACAACACGAAATTAGTTCTGCTGAACGTAAATTCGCTATGTTGTATGTATCTACACTAACTATACAAATCGGACATATTTCAGGGCTTTTAGCTCTAAATATAGTAAATAAATAGTAAAAATCGGGTTTGCAGTTATAAGGTGAAGGAAAAAAAAATTTCAAAAACAAAAACCTAACATTTTCAAAAACCGTTCTTGATACCAATAAAATTTGAAAAACCTTTTTTGAAACCGAAACCAAAACCAAAATATTTGAAAAACCATTCCTAGAAATCGAAACCGTAACCGTTGAAATTTGAAACAGTTTCGATCCTTGATTTATTGTGATTATGTAAGTAATGCGCGGTGTCATAGATAAGTATAATAGCACCACAGAATAAAATAGTGCGGTGTATAGTTTTTAGATTATAAATATAATTGATTTTAAAAAAAAAAACCCGGTTAATATAAGTTACTACAAGTAGATATTATAACCACTAGATTCTGCTGTGAATCAGTACTTTTTCAAATGCACATTAAATTTATTATCTTGGTATAAACTATAATCGTGGTCGTGGACGTGGTTATGAAAAACGTGCTATCACAGAATATAATAATATTACTACTTGAACGCAGGCTTCCTTTGAGCTAAACGTTCCATTGTATTTGATCTTTATTCAACTGTTAACGGTAAATATCCAAGTTACTCACTAGTGTGATATCGCCTAGTGGGCGGAGCCACCAACCGCACATTCGTTTGGCCCCGACTATAGGTACCTATTATAAACGGTGGCGTTATCGTAATATTATTTTTCTAAATCAGATGAATAATTTTATTGAAATTGTTTATTTATTGACCTGCGATATAAATAAAAAAAATACTAGATTTTAGATTTTAGATTACTGTCAAAATTGTAGATGATATGATATTGAATCAGTAACACGTGGGAGAGTTCTCTAACAATTTCTATAATTATCTGAAATATAATGTTATATTTATTAAGTTGTTTCACAATACAAATATTTACTAAGCTATCTACAATAATACTTGATGTTTTTTTATTATGAACAACGGACGTTTAAATTTAACAAACTCAAATCAATATACTTTATAAAGAACATTACTTGAGCTACTAATCAGGTATTGATAGGTAACACGTTAGAACAAAATTTAATTAAATAAATCACTATAAGAAAAACCAATAATAAACCTATTGAGATATAACATGTTCAAATCTTAGGTAATAAAGTCAAATATTTTATGCATTTACAACAAAATAATTTTAAAATCTACAAGATTTTTATTTGAATTTTTCTCTAAAATTTGAGGTTAAAACCCTTTTATGCATCATACATATTTTTAATATTTTTTAATTGATTAAGAAACAACTTGGTAAGTTTTGTATGCATTTTTTTTGGATTTTTGACCTAGAAACGATAAATTTATCAACAAAAATCAATGAAAAACTAATAAAAGACGAACATAATATTTCAAATGTCAATAAATATTTTAAAAAGAACTTTGAAAATAATAACATGTATTTTATAAATAAGAATGTTTGGTGACAATTCCAAGTCTTCTCGTAGTTTTGCACGTTTACCTATTTTAATAAATGTTTTTACTTCACTATGTTGAATTGAATTGTTTTAAAACACAATCTTACCGATTAATAATACGGAAATTCAACTATTATTTGAATGTCTATGAAAGATTCAATGATTCATTTAATACCGAATGAGTAGGTAGGTTATATAATTATTATCTACTCGAGCGTTCAGTAAATATATCAAAAAAGACTAATGAAGTTGTTTGGTGAGGCTATTTTAATATTTATGTGTTGGTAGAAATCTTTATTATCAATGCCCTGAATATAGGTAATACTATTTGTTGTCAGAGCTATTTCAATCGTATTAAAACACATGAATTACAATAATCTATGGATGGTTTTGTAGTAATTTTAATCCCGAAATGTGCGTTGAAAATACGACTTTGATATTATATAGACTACAGCTTACATACCCAAAAGATATGATAAGACAATGTTGTTATTGTTGTTATCATTAATATAAATAAATTATAATTTATCATTATCAATATTAGTATATAAGTAGATATACGTCATATTCTGTTTGAATATGTCTTAAGATAACTACCAATTATAAAATTACCTAACCTATAGTATTTAGCTTTCCAAATTGTAGTATTAAAATTAGCATTAATATTAGCACACAAATTAGGATGTTAGGTATTTAATAATTTAATACGAAGTATTAATTTTATTAATCTATATATAATATCTAAAAAGCAAGTAAGTAGATGTCACTCTGCTGTACAATAGATTACAAGTGGGTCATTTTATAATGGATTGTATTAGACTTGAATTCAATGATATAATATCATTGTACAAGAAAAATGATTCTGAGCGGAGACGGTTTGTTAGTCTGGATATTTTATATTATTATTATTTATTATATCATGTATAAGTTGAATTAATATTATAATATTATAATTTTTTATTCGTTTCTATGGTGATAAACAAAGCGTTAGAAATTAAAATCCCATGTTTACCGTTTTTCGTAAGTTTTCGGTGGTTTTTCCCGTGGCATTAAATAACTATTGAGAAAATCGAAAAATGACCTTTCTAAAGTATCATCTTAATCCAATTTTCTAAAAGATAAGGTACTATAGTATGTTGAAATCGAAGCACTCTTTCTGCTAGACATTTTGTATACAGGATATAAAAAAAAAAAACACCATTGTAAAACCAATAGCTTCCTTGCTCCGCTCAGAATCTAAAATGGACCCTAATCCTTTGTCGTGGTATTACTTGAGAACGCATTTACCGATTTGGCTAATTTTTTTACTGCTGTGTTCGTAATTATCAGTACAAGGTTCATATGAAAGACAATAAAATTTTAAGAAAATCCATATGAGAAGTAGGCAATCTGGATGTCAAATATACAACAGTGGCGCCATCTATCCATTAAGAAAATATACTATACCGAGTGATTCTTTTATCATTGAACACTCATTATTTCAAAAAATGTAAAATTTTTTGAAAATGTTTTTTTACATAGTTTCAAGTCACTTATAAAACAACGTTTTTCTTAAAAAATTATATTTTTAAATA
>NC_042495.1:82488035-82497754 GCF_005508785.2 Acyrthosiphon pisum
AAAACTTTGAATATTTATAACTCATAAACTACTCACCCTAAATTCGATTTTCATGTATCACAATACTAAGAAAAATATTGTGCTTTGGAATATAAAATTAAAACCCTATGTTATCATTCAAAAAAGTAAAAAACTTAAAAAATTATAAGGATAAAAATATTTAAAAATACAATTTTTTAAGAAAAACGTTGTTTTATAAGTGACTTGAAACTATGTAAAAAAATATTTTAAAAAAAATTTTCACTATTTGAAATAATGAGTGTTCAATGATAAAAAAATCACCCGGTATAATAATATATTTTTGTTTATTATAAGGTTGCTAATGGTTATGACTTATGATTGAATATAATTTCAAACCCGTATATTATATTTGGTCAAAACCATATAACTTAGTGAAAATGGTATTCTTAACCCTAATTTTTCAACCGTTGTCCCGGGAACCTACACATGTACATCATAAACAACGTGTTAATAAAATATTTGTAATTACGTATCATGCCCCTCGAGGGGTCTGAAATCTAGTGCTGGTTGTTTGCCTACCTGAAAATATACTGCTCACATAATTAAAAACGCGTCTCACGGACAACGCCAGTCGGGATGGCTATAATATAATATATTCGAACGTGTCCTGACTGATCAACGTAGAGTCTAAATAATGATAGATTAAGGATTGCAATTTTCATGGTACCTCCGTACCACCATGTAAGTATGCACCATGAAAGAATCTTCTAAAATTCACATTTTATAAAGTCGTGCTTCAACAAGTATTTTGAGATTCAAGAATTCAAGATGATCGATGAACATTTTTAAGTTTTGAACACTATGTACCGAATATTAAATAACGAATTGAACAAAGTTTGAATCATATATAGAGTTATCAATGACTTATCATGCACATTTTAACGGGCAACTAAGTGCACGGTTCAGCTAGTATTATTATAATACATAAAATAATTGAATTAGGTATCTACATACATATACGAATTATAAAATATGTCAAAAATAATGAGAAATTCATTCCCCTCAAAAAGCATGGTTTGTGTTTGGTGTGATTAAGATTTGAGTTCATAAAAATTAAGTAAAAACAATATTATTGTAAAATCTATTTTATATGCATAGACGTGTATTTTACTGTAAATAATGATATATGTATTAATACCGCCAGTTGCGAGTATAACTAACGTTACTAAAATAGAAATATTTAAGAAATGTAATATTAGGTTTATATTAATATATAATAATTAATACATTGGGATCTGGTATGGCATGGTGGTTCGCCGAAGACACTAATGTGCTGTGGTCGAATATCGTTTGATGTCGCTAGATCCCAGATAAGTGACCAGTGAACCCCAGGGTTTAATGACGAATCCTCGCTCCATACACACACTTGTTTCTCTAACGACCATAACAACAACCCCCCCCCCCCCCCAAAAAAAAAATATATATATAATGACCTTAGTTTCCGATGCTTGTGATTAATAATAAAAAACAAATATTAAATACATTATATTGTACTTTTTTACTCAGACTAGTAGGTAGGCAAAAAGGTTGTTTTCCGAATTAAAAAAATAAAAAATAAAAAATAGTCTTTATTTAATGAAATTATTCATAATAATTCAGCTCGACATGAAGGTAAGTAAAAAAAAAGAAGCGAATAGCGACGACTAACGTATATTAACAAGAGCCAGAGTTGTACCATTGAAAAACCATGCTAATTTGTGCTAAACTATCGGACCGCTCTTCAACTTACAAAGCAAATAGATAAACATTTAAGGTCTTACCTATATGATATTAATCGATCAGAAATATTGTGAAGATGGAAACGGGAGAACTCGTAAGCAGATTGGTGGGATGGCTTGCAAATTACAACCAAAAATGTTCAAGTACTTTTATTTCCGAATTTTTTTGTACGCGGTGAAAATATTGTAAAATATAAGATTGACCCTCCCCCCCTGATTCACCAGTTATTAATTCCAATACTCTCGTTGCTGTGACAACATGCACAATTAAAATATAATTATTATAGTGTAATAGTGTATAATAGCGACAAATTAATAGAAATAACACATTAGATATAAAGTATAATATTATAATCAGGCGCAGCGGTCGCGGCGCAGAGCTAAGTAAAAAAAAAGTGCTCGTGACGATGACGGCAATTTATCGATGGCAAAGAGGCCAAAAGTTTACAAACATTAAATTTTACAGGAGGGCAGTATTCAGATTTTAAATGATTCTACACCAAATCATTTGTGTTGTAGATTTTTGTTTTTCGGTGTTGCAACTTATTTTATTACATAAATTATTACTTTTAGGTCTTAACATTTTTTTTTTTACGTAATTATAATGTTTCTTTTAAATTTAAACGAGACTTGTTATAAGTGGCAATTATAATATATTTTACCATGGAAATACAAGGTTTTCATAGCCATATTAAAAGTTGTTAATTTAATATAAACTCTAATTAATTAATGATATAAATAATTAAAATGTAATTAAGACAAATTTTTTTCATATAAAAAATTAAATATATGTATATATAATTTTTGTAAATAGGCTAAAAAAATTTAAAAAAAATTGAATTTTCTATTCAATGTGAATTATAAAAAATTTGCATTTTTCTTAACATTTTTGGTAAAATAAAACACGTTCTATAATGTTATTTTATGCTAATTGAAGATATAACATTTTTAAAAGTAGAAATATAAATATATGCCATACATAATTATAGTTATAATTTGTATTCAATATAATATTGACAAATGCTAAAAAGAAAATTATTTTATTTTATTATTTCTTCAGTACAGGTGTAATTATAACAAATACAAATATTAAATTAAAAAGTATAAATTACTCATCAAAGTATAAAACAAATACTAAATTCTGTTGGCAAATAAAAATAAATAGTTTATTTTACTCTTAATAATAAAAAGGTGGGTAAGTGGATGTCGCTCTGCTGTATAGTTGGTTACATTGGGTCACTGTAACGGATAGTGTTAAATTTGAATTCAATGATATAATATCATTGTATAAGAAAAACGATTCTGAGTGAAAACTGTCAGTCAGCCGATGACATTAGTATATGTTTATTTAATGATATTATTGTGAATTATAGTCGTTTATATATTTTCCTATTTACGTGGAACCTTTTTTTAAATTTTCAATCCTTAGCTATAAAAGTTGAACATTTTATAAATTTTTAACTACAAAATAATTATTAAATTTTAAATTTGATACATTTTGTCAAAATTCGAACTTTAAATGCTATTAAAAAAAAAAAAATGTGGCTACGTATAAAATACAGTCTGCGCTCAGAATCGTTTTTCTTGTACAATGATATTATATCATTGAATCCAAATTTAACACCACACATTACAGTGACTCACTTGCAACCCACTGTACAGCAAAGGGACACTCACTTGTCCACCTTATTTTTTTTTTTAATATACATTTTTAGATTGTAAGTGAAATGATGAATTTATTGATTTTACAATTATGCGTGTTTTTTTTTTGTAATTTGTAATTTTTTATATTTATTTTTGTGCCTTTGTACACAATAAGTAGTCGAAATAATACTTAAATTTTCAATTTCAGTATTTTGTTCGATGGTAAAGTGAATATTGTTGGTGGATTGGGGAGGTCAAAATTTAGAATTCCTAATAGTTTTCAAATAAAATAAAATGAGAAACTCTTAATTCTGTAGGCAGAACTACAACACATCATGATGGACACACAAATTATGATAAAATTGTACGTATCGACATATCAACAGTGATTAAACCAGTATAGATTAAAAAAAGTTTTTTAAAAAAATAACACGCTCGGACATATTTATTTTTTATATTTAGATTAAAAAATTCAATATTATCTTAAACAATTGACATGAATTGTTTTCGAAAAAAGTAATAAATCCTACTTAAATCGTGTCAAAATATTTGTTGTATGTATCATTAATTTAGGACTTATTATATGTGTGCACTAATAAAACCTATCGTGTGTTAAAAACACAAAAATGAAAGTATAAATAAAATATGTTTTAATACAAATAATTTAGCTTAGCTTGGTGGCTACTAATATTTAGTACTACAACTAAACATATAAATATTTACCCTAACACTCACTATTTAAGTACATACTATAGTAGCCGCTAAGCTAAGTTAAATTATTTGAATTAAAATATCGTACTTCATCAAATGCAAACAATTAATTTCTATACTAATGAATTTAGAAATTACTTAGCCACTTTTTGATTTTACAATTTTTCTAACTTGAATTGTTTTTTTCTTACCGAGGTTTCTACAAATAGTTGACGGAATATTTTTGTTAGGATATTATATAAGCTAGTAAACTATAATTATCAATTGTAGAACATAAAATAAAATGAAATTGAATTATTTTCTATTGAACATAAGATATTACACAGCATTGTATTTCTACTGTTATAAGCAAAGCTTACTAAATGGACTTTGTATCAAACTTATGTTAACATACAATCGTATAACAACGAATGAAAAAAATATTTAAAAAAAATTAAGTTTACTAAATTATACTTACAGGTTACAAGTATGATATACAATATTTTTAAGAAAATTATTTTAATTTTATTATTTTGTCTGCATAAAACTTCTATACCTAGTAACACAAATTTATCTTGCAAAATAGACCCAATATCTGAGAAATCAAAAACCTTGAACAACTGTTGGTCGTTTGTAAATACTATTATAGTTGAAACATAAAATTATAGGTAATTAAACAAATAGGTATAAGGTTTTCATTAATACTGAATCATTATAACATTAACAGCCTAATTATTTTGACAATTAACCAAAAAATTCTTTTCAGGGGCTTGAGCAAAAAAAAAAAACGCAATTCATTGATCACGTTAATCATAATAATTATACATACAACCTAACTAGATTTTAGGTAATTCAATACAATATTTGTTAAGTGGTAAGGTGCCCATTGTGACCATGATAAATAACGTAATAATTAATTTCGAAATTAAGTATACACATGGTGGATAATAATATGTAAGGATAATAAAATTATAGTTCATTGCGTTGTTGACTACATTGTTCTGCTAGAATAAATACACTTAACTGCCTTCAGTCGCTAATATCTTTCAACTGACAGAACACTGAAGCAAACCGAGTTGTCTCTGTGAAGTAAAATGGAACATTTACGTAGCACAAACGTTGTGTTTGCAATTGTAATGGCATTGTTGGTAGTACAGTCATCTGTAAGTGTAATGGGTTATCATTTAGTTTTTCCACTGTTTAACAATAATATAATTTACATGGTTTAAATTTGTCAGACACGACCACAACCAGATGAAATGGAGGAAATAAAAAGAACACTGTACAATGCATGTGCTGGAAAGTTTCCAATTACGGAAGGTAATGATTCTGCGTATGTTTTAAGTCCAATAATGGATGATAAATTGCATGTTCCTAAATTTGTTTTCAGAAATCAAGAATAACGCGAAAAATTCAATAATTTCAGATGACCCAACTTTTAAAGTGAGTGATTTAAATAATTGTTATATCATAAGGGACATCAGATTTTTTTTGACGATGTTATTAGCTGTTAATACAATCTCAATGAAATTATTTGATAATATTATGCTTAATGAATCATAAGACACATTTTATTTTGACCATTATAATTCATAAATTAAAATTGAAAAAATTCAACTGTAGATTAGATAATACGGATTACTTGGTATTTAACTTTAATATAATATAGCCGATATATCTGGTATAGGCACAAAAACCAAATACATACCGGAATAATATAACTATGTTGTATTTAAAATTTTTTGTTATTCTTACTTTTAATAAAACAGTTTAACTACAAATTATTAAGAAGTTCGTTGATCGTTCTATGTCCATAAAAGGAAATATACCTACCTATTTTGTTTATTTAAAATACAAATTATACCTATAGTTTTGTTTTTATTTTATTAATATCGTTATTTTTTATATTATTATTATTCTTTATTAGATACCTATTGAAAATTATAAAATTAATTACCTGCAAATTAATGATTAGTTTCACATGAATAGTTATTATTAGTCTCTCTCAAATGTCTTTAAAGTAAGAATCAATTATCACGTTCGTGATATTAATAAATATGCTTTAATTTACAAATAAACAATTATTAATGTTGGATGCAATTTTCCTAAAAATGTATTTCAAATTATTGAAAGGTATTATGTAAGTACATGGGATTCGATGGGTCGATGGGATTGAAATTTATATTACCTAATATAATATTTATAGTTTTCAAAAACTCTTTAACCTTCTGAGCATTTCTGTGTATTTAAATCAATTTATTTTCTAAGTATTTTGATGTATAGCAAAATACATTTTTAATCTGCAGTTATACAGTTATACCTTAGTATTTAAAGATAAATTGAGCATAGTTGAGTGTCCATGATATGTATACGGCTGGTGTTCTATACAACATTCTCCTAATACATACTACACGTTTGAAATTCAATTTCTATTAACAAAAATTAAACAAAAATATACTGTATTGGAGAGTGAATTTTAAAAACCGGGAAAAACAGAGCAACCTCTGCCGTATAGTAGTGATGGATGTGTTATTTGAATTCAACGATAAATCATTACACACCTACGATAAAATATGATTCTGGTCGTAGTCGTTATAGCCAGCCTATAATTATATGGATATTTCGTATTATATAATTAAATACATTGCAGAAATTGTTATTTGTATTAAAAATTTATTTTTCTTTGAGCAAAATTTGGTGGATTGAACTCATTTTCGTCAAAACTTAATCGCAAATTTAATTATTCAAAAAAATTATATTATTATTAACGAACCAATAAGTTTGTGGTATAAATAGGCAGCTTATAATTAGGTAAATTATAACATATTAATGAATATATTATTATTTTAGTGCTTTTTAAAGTGTTGCTTCGACGAGATGTCAATGGTAAGAATAATAAACAGAGTTATCAATATGTAGTCGGAAATTAGTATAATTATTTATTTATATTGAGTAGATTGATGAAGACGGTATTATCGATGGGGATTCATTGAAAGCAATGGCTCCGGACCATATTAAGCCGATCTTGGAGCAAGTCATCCCGAGTTGTACAAAAAGTAATATTTTTCATGTACCTAATTAATTAATTAAAATATTTTTTTTCCTTTTGAACATATTATACGTAGGCAATGTGACGAAAATTGCATTAACTTCGGAAAGCAACAGATTTTCTTTTGGTTCGGTCACATACCACACCCATTGATTTCATTGGCTTTCATCGACATTTGTCGTTAGATTTCGGTTCCTGGTCAAACATTTTTCTTTACCGTAACTACCGCAAATTTTAGCAAAATCCAAGCCAGGTGGTTGTTGGAATAATAAAGTGACTCCACCGAAAACAATTCAAGTAGCCACGCATCCAAAAAGCACACTTCTTGAGGTCTCTCTTATACGAGACCGATTTTATGGTATAATTATATTTTCATCACCTACTCACAAATGTATAGACAATTGTGATCTAACTGATAATAATACAATCATTCAATTAGCATAGGTACTATACAAGTATAATATTGGTTTTTTTTTTTTTTTTTTTTAAAGAGACAGTTTGGAGAGGAGATATTTTTTTAATACTATTTACTACCTACGATTTTTTTATTATTAATGACTAAGTTCAAAATAACATTTATTTATTTTTCTTATGTATGCAGATGTTAAGCAAGATGGTTGTGAAGCTTCTTTCGAATTTATAAGCTGTGGCATAAAATTAAATCCATTAATTGTAAGTCACAAAAAATATATACAAGAATAAACATTATAATATAATCAGCTTGTAATTTCATTAAATTATATTATTTAAAGTTTAAAAACATTGAATTTTGTTATTCAAATCATGTGTTGTATATAATATAATATATCATTTATATATAGATACAACTTAATAAAAGCGAAATTTAATTTTGTTTACAGGTTGCACTCCTACCACTGTGATACAGTTTTGTTTCCATACACTCATAAATAGATAAACATAGTAAGATCGTTATTATACGAAACACTGTTTGTACGTATCTACCTAGTACGACTTACTTGTCGACGCTAATATTTCATACTATGAAATCATTTAAATTAAATTGATTGTAATTTTGCACTTTGAATAAAGAAACGGTTTTGGAACTCAATATTGTATTTTTTATTTAATAAACGATAGCAATATCTTAATATTACTAGCTTAAATCAGATAAATAATATTATACTTTACATTAATTATAATATTAAAATTACTTATTCATAGACCTGAAAAATTAGTGAAAATACCTACTACATTTTAGAATCTAGTAAAACTGCACAAATTTTAGATAAAATGATGTCGAATCAAAGACACAATTGGACAGTTAACACATAATTTTAATGATTATATTGTGAAATATCAAATTATATTTTAACTATCAAGTTGAGTAATATCACTGTATAAATGTTTATTTATCTATGATTATTGTTTTATATAATATTCGTCTATACTTAACTTACCAACAAACAAAAATAAACGTATAAATACAATTTAATATTATAAATCAAATACTGAAAACCCCAACTAAAGTGAACAAATTTATTAATTAAATTTTTTTATGTTAAAAAATGGCTGTAGTCATGATGAACCTTGTATTCAATGTTTAAGTCTTCGGTATTAGAATCAAATATTTTATAAATTTTCAACTACAAAATAATTTAAAAATGTTCAGAATTTTATCCAAAAATGTTTGTTTTAAAAAACTTAGATGATTAAATGCTTACAAGAACATTGTGATTACGCATTTTATATTTTTGAATTCCTTTTGTAGCAACTTAGTTTACCTTGTATTAAATTTATAAGATTTTGACTTAAAAACAATACTTTTATTAGCATAAACTAAAAAAAAAATTATTATGATGCAGAAATATTTCAAATGTTAATAACTATATAAAAAAGAGATGTATATAATACAAATATGTTTAAATTTTATATAATTTGTTGTATAAATATAAATATTTGGTGAAAATTTCAAGTGTCACTGTAGACTCACATCATTATCCTTTAAATGAATCATAAAAAAACTATTTTTTCTGTTGTATTATAATTGTTTTTCCCAGATATTAAAAACTAAATACAATTTGCTATCTAGCAGAAGAACCTACCAAAGTCGAAGATTAAAGCATTTGGTTAAATTCTAAAGTGCAATGACAAACGTCATAGTAGAAAAATATTATTACCCCATTAGAAATGAAAAACATTAGCGATTAAGTGACCAGAGTATCATTGCAGTATCACTTAATACAATTGATTATTTGCTGCATGAATGATGTATTTGAATTTTTTTTTATATCATATTAAATTGTTTTATAAACAAATCATTACCTTTTGGCTTTTGAGTATTCATTACAAAATTTCAACCATTATAATAATGGTTGCCTATAAAAAGGTGATGTCATAGATGCAAAACTTATAAAACTCAATGTTTCTATTAAATTAAAATTAATTTTATAAAATTAATTAATAGAATTGGGTAATAATATCGTTAGTATCTACTCGTGCGTCAAATAAATATATCAAAAATACTAATTAAGCTGGTGGATGAAGCTAATTAATTATTCTATTTCTGTGTCAGCAGATCAGGATATGGTAATAATATTCGTTACCAGAGCTATGTCAATCGTTCATTATGAGTAATG
>NC_042495.1:82497804-82532513 GCF_005508785.2 Acyrthosiphon pisum
CAATCAATTCGTGACACAATTCCTTAGTTTAATGTTGTCATTGTTGTCATAAAACTGAGTAGATAAAATCATTGTTTTTATAGCTTTAAAAATTTAAATTTATCGTTTTATATAGTACAAAAAGACAGTGCCAATTTAATCCTTAAGGGGATTTTACACCCGTGTGTGTTGTCTCCGTCATCAATCAAATTTAAAGGTAAAGAAAATATTTACTGTGTTTTCTTATTGGGTAATTGCAATATTTTAATTTTTAAGAGAGTTATGAAAATCGTTAAATTTTAACAGCTCACATAGGTACTCATATCTTGCTTGAATACTAAAATATCGTAAAAAAACACTAAAGAAAACATAGATAATATATTTTTTAAATCGAAAGTTTCAAATATATAAAGATCACAATAAATGAAGCTAAAATACTTTGAAAATTATTTATTTTCTAAAAAATGCTTTTATAAATATAAGGTAATATTTTCAAGTTGCAACGAGAGTTATTCATTTTAAAAATGAAATAACAAAATTAATTTTCTAAACAATTCGAATTACGTAACTAAATTTTCTTGTTTTTTCTTAGAACATTTTTTTAATTTTTGCTGATTATATTGAAAATCACTGAACTTTTCCCAAAGCATATTCTATGTTTAATATTGTCTATTATAATCATAGACTTATAGAAATAGACAGAACATTTGTCCCGAGGACTGGGAGGCGTGGTCGTGCGAAACGGATTAAGAGAGATAGTACGAGTTTTATCATAAGAGTGAGAGAAATTGCACTGTTCCGAGGACAGCCAATACTTTTATGCTATATCTATAGCTTTAATAGCGCCCGATCTTCGTAAGAAGTTGATGTTCCGTCTATTTCTATAAGTCTATGATTATAATATAAACTGTCTTAAGACTTATCTGATAGCAAATTACTCATATATTATCTTATCTAGATCTGTTGTGATATTTATCTATTAGTTGTCTTAGATAATATTATATTTACTTATCTAGTTACATTTTATTTAAATCATAATATTCATTTTTTATGAATAATATTTTTTGACTACAATTTTTTTTGTCAGAACACTATTCAATTAATACATAATAATAGCATAATACTGTATGAACCTATATTGACTCTCAGTTACTTTTTGTTTACGTAGGAAAAAAGTAAAATATATGTTATTTAAATAAAATACAAATTATAGTTTAGTCTACCATATTATCTATAGATAAAAATAAGCACTTATCATTGCATTTTTTAAACACTTGAATGATACTGGACTACTTGGGTAATAAATATTTAGGAATGCGTTATAATTAGGTCATCAAGTATAACAATTATTAAAACAAACTACAGAATACTCGTTTGGGTTTGACTATCGATTTTGATATCACAACATTTTTAATAAAAAATAATCGTCTACATATTATTCTGTACAAAAAAAGTGACGGTTTCGTTAAAAAATGCATAATTTTTTTTTTCACAGGGCACTCCTCAAACGGCATATGAAAATGTATGTATATGAAAATATTATAACCTCTATGGTACTACTATCCTTAAAAGTTCCAGGAACGGAATTTAAACACTTGCATAATTAAAAGATATAATTGGGGTGATCATGTGCTTAGTGTTTCACCCTTTACTCAATATATAATATAAATATATGTTTGCCTTCTTCTATAATACCCGTGCACCAACAAAGTATATACCTATCTACTTCTCTATCCATATCCTGCCAGTACTTTAAAACTCAATTAAGCGTTTGAATACATAATGGCAAGAAATATTTAAGATTTTGAAATATTTACATAATCTAGCAGTACAAATTACTAATAATTAGGTATATACGTGAAACATAATATAAGAATCACGAAAACAAACATCTAAACATGAATGACTCAAAAACGAATAACCGTAGTAGACATTTGAAATTTTCCCCAAAAATTTATGTTAGCATTTTCCATGTATGGTAACATTTTCAAATTTTGATTCTTTTTGAGCTTATATTATAATAATATAGTCTGTAATTGACTATCGTCAGAGTCCCTCTATTATTATCATAATAATATATTAAACTTTTCATGTTGCATAAGGTTCAATAAGAAAATAATATGCCAAATATTGGAATTTTGATCCCAGCACATCAAAATATTCATTTATTTCTTGCGTATATTTACATTTGTTTTATATAGTCCCTTTAATAGAAATTTCCATACACAATTTTATATAAATTGTATATTGCTAAAATATAATTTATTACAAATTAACTACCTACCTATATTATATCTCTGCATTTTACTGTCTTACTGATTATTACTTTAGCTCAAGAAAAATAACATTTTGTAATATATGGATAATCTGTAAACACTACAATATGGGATTAATTGGAAAATGTAAAATCCATTTGTATCCATTTTCAAACTTTATACATTTTCTCAGAATTTTGTTAATTATTTTTGTCAAAGGAATATTAATGTATATTATAACTATAGAATATTATAGTTGTAGAATATTATTTAATGAACACACATGGATTTTATCGGTCTAAGTCCCCTCACACTACCTTCGCTAATCTTTTAATTTTTTTTTTCTGACACAACTTTGGTATATTACGTGTCAGCAAGTGGTCAGTTAGATGCGATCTAAACATATGCTCGTGAAGCTTCTAAAATAATGATGAATTTTAGTTTTTTTTATTTATTGGATCGTTTTCCATTCGTTATAAGTACACACGGTTTTTTGCGTGTATGATATTATAGTGTTGTTAATAATAATTAATAACATGTGTGTTGTTACTTGTTTAATGATTATAAAATAGATTTTCACAGAATTATTGATAATTTCATCCGATACAATAGAGTAATACGATATCACTGTGGTATGATATATTTTAATTTTAGCCTAAGAATGTTGTGGCAATATTATATAAATATAGTTACAATTTTTCTAGTACTTCACTACGGTTCACCAATCATATCTGATATTAAGCTCGAATATCATTTAAAATAAATATTGTCAAATTAACAATTATAAATAATTGTATCACTTTGTTGAAAAGCAGTGAATCTGGGTATAAGTCATTTGTTCTCTAAAATAAGTCGTTTGGGATTTTACAGTTAGTTTCGGATAAACAAAATACACAGTTTTTGGTTTTTATACTTATCAATAAAATAAAATAATTATTTTCTCTTGTCATAAAAACCTATATATTATACCATTTTCTTTGAGTTTCTGAGTGGCAACATTGATTGGGATGAATTAAGAAATTTAAAAGTCAAATTTTTGGTTCGTGGAGTGTATATTCCAATTGCTTTTACAAAACAAAGAAAGTACTAATTACAACAGTTCATAAATTTTTAAATTGTATTATTTTATGGGATTTTTAATTATTTCGGCCATGATTAGTTAATGAATATTTTCCGTGACAAATAGTGATAGAGTAAAAATGGAATTGTGAATGGAATTATTTTACAAATATATATTTTATAAAGATTGTTTTGAGCCAACCCACTCATTCTATTGTGTAAAGTTGAACAAACACGTGTACATGTCTATAGCTCTTGTTTAATATACATGGAATAATAACTTCAAACAATTCTGTGTCTCTTGGGGAAACATTTACACATGATACTCTGGATTTTAACGTTGAAACAATGTGTACCTATAATAGTACAAAACATATCTTATGGTGGAATAATAAATCATGATAGTAACACTAGAATAATTTTGTTTCTCTTAAAATTTAAAACCAATTCTTATAAGGCCTACATACAAAATTTAAATGTAAATAACTTTGGTGTCAAAAAATAAATTTGAAAATTCGATCATAATAATAATATTATTATTATTATTATTTGATGTTATATCGAATAATAATTAATATTGATATGAATGAATATATCTGTATCGCTCACTACCTATTATAATTTTATAATTTATATTATTTTACTGTTCTGTAATCGTTTATATATTTCACGACATAAACTTGATATACCTACCTAATGATATATTAAAATAATATCATACTGTATTTCGTACTGACACTGTTCATATATACAGCTAAAGCGATAATATTATACATTTTTCGTAAACATCAAAACTTATAATTTATAACCTAACCTTGAACTATTTAAACATTATTCCTATAACTAATAGTATTGAATGGTGGGTTTACATGCAACGATATTTGATAGTTGCTTAATTTGACAATACGTTGCACAATTCAAATGCATGTGCGATGTGCATCATAATATTATATAAAATGTATAATTATTAATAAATAATAAATAAAAATAACTATAATATACTTTTATAATAATTATACATCATAATTTATACAAATTGGAAGTCCACGATTCAAATGAATAATTAATTATGTCATAGTGGGTAATTAAATATAGTTGTTGGTATTTTTTTTATATATATATTTTATAATATTTTCTTTCAGCAACATATTTTTGGTAATATGATATTATACAATTTTGCATATAACTATAAAATAAATTACGAACTACACCATTATTATAAGATAATTATAATTCATAATACAAATTGTATTAAAGTAAAGCACCAACATTATTGAACTGTAAACAAACTATACCATATTTTAAATATAATTCTGGTATGTCTACCATTAAAATATTTAATAAGTGAATTAATTGAAGAATGTTTCTAAAAATAATAGTGATCAATGTTCTATGCATCCCAACTTAAATATTAATATTTATTATGTTGTATTTGTATACGACACAATGTGTTCTAATATGTTATGTTTTTAAATTATTGTAAGCTCGAGTTTACTCTTGCAGGACACCTCCATTCACTGTTATAAAATATCCTAAATTTACTTCCTGCCTTCACTGCAAGCCTTACAGCAAACATATTTAAAAATAATATTTATAAAAAAAGTAATCGACGAGAACACGCTGTGTGTATATTATTTTTGTTTGTTTTTATATAAAATATAATATGTGCATACGGAAAAGAAAATTATTATTGTGTTTGCCGTTTAGTAAAAGTAAAGCGGAAAAATAAAAAATATTTACACCAACAATATATTATAATTTAATTTATTACTATTATTATTATTATCATTTTTATTTTACACTACAGTTGAATATATTTAAATGATGTAAGGTTCGTATATAGATTTATTATACCAAAGTCTATCTATTGTGTAATATTTTTTATAAACCTAATTTTTTTATAAATATTAAACTAGGTATAGACATTTATATTTATATTTTTTTTAAATCGATTATGTATGACTTAAGCTGCTAAAGATATTAGTTTATAAATAGTTTTATCTAAATATTTTTTTTATAAAATATAATAATATATACATAGTGTATTTACGACAAGAGGAATTAATAAATATTTCAGTTGTATGACGTCAGATAGAAATGATGTTTTCGGGAGGTTAAATAGAGTACAAAGTACACATTATGTGCACATTTCAACATTTTAACCCTTTGGCATGCGTATACACGGTAGGTATAACTATCGGTTTTTTAAACAGTAACGTTAATTTGTTTTTCTACAGATTTGGATTGATTATTTTCGTTAAAAGTATTTTTTTTTTATATAAAAACATTATATTTCTTAATAATTGCAAAATTGCAAAATTAGAGTAATTATAAATTTACCAATTATAATGATAATATTAACTGTTTTATGACTTGCTTTTCGTAATAATATTTCTTAATTTTATAAAAACTATAGCACATTACAGCATTATATTTTTAGATTTTATTATATAATAAGCATAATAAATACAAATAGTAATTTAATAATTATAACATTAAAGATATCTCGAGTATAAACGAATATTATATGGTTAAAACTTAGTATGCTGCTAAAAACAGCATTTATTTATTTTTATAATATTTAAATCACTCTAACTTTTTCAATTTTGTCATCAGAAAAAACTTTTATATAAAAATTGTTTATCATGTTAATCATGTGTTAAGGAGATATAGCTGATTCTCAATCTAAAATGTTATAATATTTCTATTGGAATGGGATTTACGATTAAATACAGCAAAACTTCTAAATACCGGACACTCTCGGTTTCTGAAATGTTGTTCAGCTTATTCAGAGGGTCAAGATTGTGAAAATTGTGTAGTTAGTTTCCAAAAATACGTTCGCTATTTGGAGGTGTCTGTGTGGGTAATGATAATAATATGATCAATTGATAAGATGTTTAGATATAAGATAAAATATGAATGACACAACAAGAATGTGAGGTTATCCTCGACAATACAAATAAGTGTGACAAGCATAATTTTCAATAAAACGTATTTTACTTTTAACAAATTCTCTTTTAAATAATAATATATAGACAATTAAACAGTGTCCATTAGGCGAGGATTCACTGTATACTATATTACTATTTAATAATTATAACATGTATAATACATTTTTTAAAACTTTTTTTTAAAGGTCTAGATTATGGCACCATTGGTTATAAAGGGTATAACAATAACAGGCATGTATTATAATCAATGACAATATTAATAGGTAGGTAAGTCGTACCTACGTGTTTAGTAAAAACAGCTGATTTCATCGTATAAAAACCAAATTATGACATTATAATATATTGGTACTTGACCAAAATGCTGTATACAATAATATTCGAACGAATAAAATATATAAAGACAGTAAATAAATCACGGAATACAATACTGATGAAAGAATAAATAAATTGTGTTATTAATACCGCAGACGTCCGTCGAAGTGACAATATTTACAATATGGCCATTGCAAATAATACGAAATCTATTGGACACAGTATAATATCGTTATTGTTGTTTGCCAACACTATGGTGCTCGATTCCCGTGTAACTCTATCTTTTGTAGAATTATTAAGAAAACAAAAATATAATAATCACGACTGTACACCACAGCAGCAGGCCGGTGATTCACGTCGAACCGCGAATATATGGCGCCGTTTGTCAATGTTTTTAACCAAATAATGAATATCCACTTTTCCGACCCAGTTTTCATAAATCTTTTATAATCTACAAGGCTGCACCGGAAACGTTCCGCTTTCCATTGAGCGGCTTTTGCGTTTATCGCAATGCGTCCGACGGAGTAGCCAAGTTTTAACCCCATTTATACTGTTTTTTCCCTTCTTAAACCAAACAAAGGTTATACTGTTCTCGCTTAGTTTGACGTTCGGTGAAATGATAATATTCCGAAACGACCGACCTGATCGCTTTTACACCGCCGCCGTCGCTATAATATTATAATACGTATACACACACAGGAGTGTATACGTACGCATTTAAACGTTACAATCTGAATCGACCAAGTCCTGGTGCTCGCAATAATGATATTATTAATATGTAAATTAGGTCGGCCACTAAATTTTGTTTCGCGAATAAAACCCGTATCATTGCCGCCGTGCACAGCTGCTGGGACGAGTGCACATCAAAATAATAATATATTATAGTAATAGAGCATCGTCGCTATTATATTATTATAAACGTAATTGAATATAACCGCCTTTGTGGGGAGATGTGAATCGAATATCATTATTATTATCATCGTTTAACGCGGAAAAAATACGGTTTTAATATAATATGTTGCTATAATAATTAGGCCACACGCCGATGGCGTTGGATATAAATTAGCAGCATATACGTGTGTAGTAACATACTCAAATAATATTAAACTCGTTATTACTCATTATACTAATCATGTAATGCGTTTGTACAAGTGTTTTTTTTATCTAATGATTAAAAAAAAAGTCATATATAAATCGAACGCGCGTTTCATCGATACCTACATCACGATATTTAATGTACAACAATACAACATTTAATATTATTGTTGTTAGTAGTTATTATACGTCTTATTATTACTTATTATATAGTATTATTATCATTATACGTGGTTTATGATTGTTTTTCTGCCTATAGCTATTTGTTTTTTCAGTATTGTGTTCCTATCAAGAACACGATTTTCTGGACTATTTTCCGTGATTTTATGACAATGTATAATGTGTACTTTTTAGTTAATTTAATTTTAGTATTATTAAAATATCTCTTTTAGTGCCCTATTGGCTTTATTTACGCTAAACAATAAAAAAAATATATATTTTATTTCGAACAACGTTATGGTCTGTCGCTGTACTACAAAATATTTACATTTTAAATAATATTGTTTTTGGAATATGGTGTCTAGGGGTCATATTTCTAATTTAAAAATATAGTTCCACGCTTAAAAAAAGGCATCATAATCATGTCCTGGCAGTAATCATAATAATATATTAAATATAAATTTAAAATTTTTTCAAGATTTGTATACACTGACAAGTAGGTATAGGTCAATACGTCATGCAATTGTTATATTTTTATTCCTACAACATAAAACGTATTATAATAATTATTGAGTTCAAATAATAATATCAATGTTCGATTGCATGAAATAAAGTCAATTCGTATACTGAACATTTATACTGTGGGTAAAAAAATAATATGTAACGTTTCGTTCTGACTGGTCGATGAATACGTTCGGTTGTGTATATTGTATATATATAACATTATATATATGTCCATTTCGCTGTCGATATAATATATTATTAGGTATTATATTATTGAACCAGCCATAATAAAATGTATAATGCAATTATGAAACGGACCTTTTTCCCGCATTTAAAGGCGTAGAGGTAATATAGCAAAAGGCATAGGCGGGGTGTGGCGGGGTAGTAAGACAAGAAGGAGGTGAGGAGCAGGACGACGAAGAAGATGTTTAATATCTAATACCCTATAAATAAAACGGCATATAGTCGTTAAACTGGGCACGGAGATGTGTGAGCTCGCGCGGCCATTGGGGTTTGAAATATTACGAAATCGTGATATCCGGTGAGTTAGACTTTCAAATATTTATTACCAGCCACATGCAAAATATACATGCATAATATATAAATAACTGAAAATATTATGTACGAAGAATCGTATTTTAAGTGCTCTGTTTATGTTTGATGGTTTATCATCGCCATCACCCATCTACTGCCGCTGCAACTACAGCCCGCCGGCAATAATAATAATAATATGATACCGAATACGCGTCAAATGTTGAAATATGTTGGCCAGAATATTATATAGAGTTATCCCGCTGACGTTTGCGCCTACTGGGTATTTTTAAATTGATTTCTATAACAGTCATAAATATTTAAATGCAGATTCAAAATTGTCGCAAATAATATTATATTTTACTTGTACCTATGCGTCAAAATATTATGTTAAAATATGTCGGCCAGAATAAATGGTGCTTGGGAGCTTATGCACCCCCCAATTCACTTATTCAACTTATTATTTTTATTTTCAATTAGAAACTTAGATCAATGTCACCACTTAGAAAAATTGCACCCGTCATAAACAAATCCTAGATCTGCCACTGGCCAAAATATTATAGTGTTATACTGTTATCCCGCCAACGTTTGCGCCGAAGAAATTAGAGACGCGTGTATTTTCGAATTGATTTCTAATTTTTATAATATTAATAAATGTTTAAATTCAAATACGTGGTCGTTGCAACTTGCAAATACGAAGAATATTTTAGCCGCATAGGAATAATAAAGGCTTAAAAAATTAATAATGAATTAATGAAATATTTTAATTAATTAAACAATTATTCCATCAGAAAACAATTATAGTGAAATCGAGTTGATGAAAATAATCTGTCGTGAGCGTGTATAGTTTTACTATAATCATAGGTAGTTATATATTATGGTTATAGCCTTATAGGTTATAATATAGTGCATCGTGAATCGGCCAAATATGCAGACAGGTTCTAAACGGAAACGATAAAATCGCCCCGAGTAAGTGTAGTAGGAAACAAACTAGAGTTCAGTAATTTATACAATACTAGTTCTACTTGTATTTTTACATTTCAAGTGGTGTACACAAATAATTCATATTATATGTTTTTTAAACTTGGGGAAGAAAAAATGTATTTCTCTTATAGTTAGACTAGGTACTCCAATTGAAACGTTTCTAAACTTATACGATGCACTCACAAGTACTATCGTATTCTTTTCGTAGTAATAATATTGTGTTAGAACCGTCAAGAGTGTGTCTGATCTAAATTTGTTATAACATTATTTATGAAACCGTGTAATTCAAGAATTATTACATATCATTTTCTTTAAAGTTTTTATATTATTATTAGGTATTTAAAAAAGATTTGCATTTTACTGACTGTGTGTTTTCATCTAAACTCATTAATCGATAAGTATTACACTTTTGTGAAATTTGTTGAAAATAGATGAATCTTACAATATTAACCTGCAATTTTAAATACCTACTTAAGTAGGTACATTGAGTATACCTACTTAATGGTTATAATATAGTTAAATTCAGTAAATTCGTAGTACCTATAACGTAAATTTATCAAGCCAAATAAAAAAAAATAGAAGTTAAATTTTTTTATAAATCAAAGACTAGTTTTGAGGTGCTAGCATATTAGCTCCAATTACCTTATTCCAAGCTACATTATATTTACGCTTCAGATAGCATAACATTTTTGAAACAAATTGTGTTTATTCAACAAAACTAAAATACCATCCAGTCTTGTTTTCCGATCTTAAAACCTAACCTTCATATAATTTTAAAAGTATTTTTATCCAAAGAAATGCTCACAGGAAAAGCATTTAGAAAATAAATAAATAATTGTAAAAACAGTACAGTTTTATACAGAATCTGTTATATAAACAGGACAATAAATAGTATATAGATCAGATTTTCAGCGTTCATATTACTTGGCTCGCATCCCACTGTGTTTGAAATAAATAGCCTAAGTGCATAAAATATTTACTTCCATAAGAAAATACATATTTCATCATACAATTTGTCATCAATTTATCTACCTACCTGAACAACGACGGTGCAAAGTCTGAGTTATGTACATTATTCCTTATGACTATTACATATTATACTAAAATAGTTACCACTTAATAGTCGAGGTATATAATTCACTTCAATTATTATTATACATACCTAATATTATAGCCAGTATTAATGGTCAATAGGCAGATAAGCAATTTAATATAGTTTTTAGAAGATTTAAAAGCCAAGTAATATTATATTACATTACACTTTCCTTACACAATTTATTATTGCACCTATCTACTAATTATTTTTCACAAAATTATGTTTTACATATTCTTATAAAATATTGTTTTAAAATTCGAATTGGTTAAAAAAAAAATAGAGTTACACTATTATGTATCCATAAATAAAAATATTGCAAGACATTTGTTAACATATAGATACAGTTATAAAATAATAATATTTTAATTATAAAATTTAAAATAAGTACCTCCTAAGTCCTAGGTTACAATATTATATAATATATTTTAATCTTTTATAATATGAAGCATGATAATTTTTTTCTATTTTAGTAACATTTTTTTAGTTTATCATGACGTTTAATTGTTTTGGGAAGTAATAATAGAATTTTAAAATTATTATAAAAACCTACTTAAATCATAATTATTAAAATATTGATAATACATAATATGTAGTGAATATAATAAATTATACGGATAAAATGTACAAATTCATATTTTAAATTGGAAATAATGATATTTTATAAATCAATAAAAATGGTAGATATTATTAAAGTGAAAAAATAGATAAAAATGAAACTGTTTTTAAATTCAAAAGTTTATGATACATTTTTGGGGTGAATAAAGAAATTATTTCAGAAATATAATATTTTGTATTAATTTTATATGAATGTGGCTAAAAAGACTATGAATAAGTTATTTATTAACTCCTTATGGAACTTTATTTAATTTATTTTTCTAAAAAATATTATCTAGAATATTAAACTAGAAACAGTTTAATACTGCAGACAATTAAAAAAAAAAGTAAACCTAAAAGTTATAAAAACACTTTTTAAAAACAGTTAAAATTATTTATTTGTTTGATACAAAAGTAAAAACAAACATTAGTGAGAAATATATACACCAAAATGTTGTGTTTTTTTAACGAATAAAACTATCGTCCTTATCTTACAGTGTGTCACGTGTAAGTTTCATCAAAAGCTGCTTTGAATTATGTTTTTTCGAGGTAACCTTATCGGTGCACACAAAATAGATTCAAATCGTGAACAAGTTTTGTCCTAATTATAATTTACAAAGTTTTATAATAAAACTCTTTTTGCTTTGCATTCAAAGGAACGGAATATAAAGCGAAAACTGCAGTTGTAGTTGTGAATGAACATTAAAGGACATGTCGTACAAGCAATTTCATCGAATGACAAAAAAATAAAAATAAAAAAAATATTACTATCGTGATATTATAATTTCGTTGGCCCACTATTATAGGGTACCTAAATGAAATTGAAAAAATAATAATAAAGACGAAAAAAGGTCACTTCTAATAATTACCTGCGCGTGCGGGTAGTATTGGTTTAGCAGGAGACGGCATTTAATAATAATAATAATAATAATAATAATAACCTACTCACACTACCGTGGTAGGTACCTAGTCCACATTATCCTGTCTTACAGTGGTTGACGATGCTGATCGCATGGCACAGTGGGATGGTTATGATAATATAACATAATATAAAAAAATAAAAATAATTATAACATAACATAACATACATATTATAAACATAATCATTATTATTATGATTATAATTATTATTATTTTTCGGTGTTCAGGTGAAAAAGAACTATACGCGATGCCGACGGGACTTACACGCGCGCGTTATAAACCGGTGCCTCAAGTTTTTCATTATCCTGCGAATTTTCATGAATAATAAATGTTATAAAACCTTGATGGTCCGTACTCGTGTGAGTGTGTAGGTGTGTATGTGTATATGTGTGTATGGGTGTGTGTGTGTGTGTGTGTGTGTGTGTGTGTGTGTGTGTGTGTGTGTAAGTGTATGGGTCATGGGTGTGTGCGCACAGTTTGTACGACTAACCTAGACAGTATAATGCGAATATATATACGCTTCTGCTCGGTTTAAACGCACACCGTGCACCTATCCTTATCTTGTTCCCGAATATTACATATACCTGTAACTTTGATACTGGCTCAAAGTTTATAATATGCCAGAGCTAATTTTACTCAGAATTATATTGTATTATGAGTTATTTGGAGAACAAAGGCGATCGCGGGGGGAGTGGGAAGGGGTGACGGCGGCTGCTGTAGGTACCTGCGAGGAGACGAGACCATGCGCGTATTATTATTACTTTATGCGTTTTATTAAACGCGTATTATATTATAGTTACACGCTTTTGGCTTTATCGTGTTTTCGTTTTTTTTCCAACGCAAACAATATAAATAATTAATTTGGAAAAATAACGAAATATGTTTTGTGTTACCCCACGTATACCTAGGTAGAGGTAGGTACGCACAAAACGAACAATTTTTCTTCCTTGTATATAAATAAATAGAGATATAGATAACATTATTATTATATACACTGTTTGATAACCTAACCATTAATTAATATAAAATAATATTTGCCATAAGTGCAGTCTTGTAGCAGTAGTATTTTTTTATTTATCTGATAGCTACTCAAAAGGAATTTGTATTGAAATGTATATTAAATTGTCTAGACTATAATATATTTAATTTCTACTTTGCTCAATAATGCTCGGAATTTTAAACATAGTAACTTACTTGAATTGCTTAGTGTTGTATAATCGATGTTATTTTTATTAATTCATTATGTATCCACGTATATACATAATATACTATTATACTATAAAATACTTTTATTAAAATTGAAGACCTTTGAGCAACAACCAGACATAATATCCTTTTTTTGAAATTGTTCAACAGACAAAAAAAACATTGTAAATTCCAAAAAAAAAAAATTAAAAATTGTTTGTACATTTTTAGAATTTAGTTTTTAGGTACATACAACATATGCACTTATAGATATTGCTTAAATTTTAATAATAAGTTAAGGAAGCAATAAAACTTGTTTGGCCATATCTTGTTGACTAAAATCAAAACCAGACATTTCCATCATAATAGGAAAAAAGAGGACATGTCTTGTTACTGCACCAAAAGAAGACCAGACATCTCCATTTATATGATATATAGGTAACCGCCGGATTTATCTGGTTGTCGCACCAAATTACGCAGTTTTTTTTCTTGATAATGTGCAATCAAAAATTGATTTTGATCAAAATATAGAGATGTCTTGTTGTTGCCCTCTGGTCTTCAATTTAAGAATGTCTATAATTTTTAAAACATAAAATTAATTACTCAATAATGGTTAATGAGCAGTACTTACACAATAACGTTAAATAATTTAATATTTAAATTGAATTTTGTTTACTTGCCATTTTTCATCTAAAATTATAATAAATAAATTATTTTTTACATTGACTTTAATGAAAAGAGTATGGGCGATTACATTAAATCAAGTTTTAATCAATGAAAATGTGTCGTGAAAACCAATAGAATTGAATTCAAATATTTTAAGACGCGCTTAAAAAAAAAAATCCAAGTGACTCAATATTTATCTTGTAATAAATGAATAATGACGATGAAAATTCTGTAACAATATTTTATTCGAGTGTTATGAAAAGTGTATTTCAATGCGTTTTTTGTTTTTAAAAATGTTTTATCACAATATTATAGCTGGTATCGACCAATCATATTATTATTCCGAACGTAACGAGAAATGTATTGATCTCACCACCGCATGGACGACGTTTTTTTTTTTTTTTTCAAAACTATTTAAGGTTTTATCTACCACTTATTGGAAATCAAGTCCAGTTGGTATTTCGCAGAGCCAAATCGTTTGATTTCCACAGTACTTTCGCCGAGCGCAAGGAAAATTACCCCGTGAAATGTATTGAAAGAAATCCCGTCAAGCGCAGCGATATTAAACGCTCGAAATCGTATTTCGTACTCTACGATTTATTATCATTGCTGTTGAATTTATAACAACAATTATAATTCACCACCACCCCCCAATGTGGGCCAATGTGAGCGAATAGTATCTTGACGAGTGCCCAAACAAACCAACCAAGCCGCTCTATCTGTATATCTTGTCCGGGTCTCTATTTTTTTCGTTTTTAATCTCAACGTTTTCGCGTAAAGAAGTTCTACACCGTTTTGCCGTCGACGATTATGCGCCTCTCGTCGCGCGATAGTATAATAGAATACGGAGCACAGCGGTGCGTACAACGATATTATTACAATAAATTAAAATAATAATAGGATATTATTGTTTCGAGTCAACACGTATTGTGCCACTGTGATGTGTATGTGTGTGTGTACGTGTGATATTATTGTTGTTTTAGATTTCGCATGCCACACAACGACTGCGCCACGTACAATATTATGATAACACGATCACCATAATAATAATAATAATAATAATAATAATAATAATAATATAAACGCACGATACGAAACGAAATCAAAATCTGTTGTGCCCGTATGAACTATATTTTTGTCACACTAGTGTTATCGACGATTCGGGTGCAGCCAGTTCTTTTAAAATATTTTCGTCACGTTTCGACGGCGGAAAAATGTCACCGTCGTTGTATTTAATATAATATTTAATTTTATTCATCAAGCTCTGTGCTAACCACATTTTTTTTCTTCAGTTATGCGCTGTCATTCAAAATTTGGTTTTTGGAGTTTTTAAAATACATATTTAAATATCATATTTTCAAATTCTTGAGTTTTTTTTGTCTTACACTATGTGTGTCCTTTGGTACAAAATAATATAATACAAACGTCCTAGAACCCCTTTTCAACTGTAAATTGTTTACCTGATTTTTTTTATTGACAATGTTCATTTGATCAGAATCAAAATATTCTTTCGAGTAGTTTCTGAGTTATTTAACTTTGCTTATTAAGGGAAAAAAGATTCATGATAATGGGTGCTATGACGATTCGAAATTTTTAATGATTAATATTAATCTATTAACATTAATAATTTGTAAAAATGGTCCAACTATAACAAATTCTATAGATCCAACATTACATTATGCTTGATATTTTTTTAAAACCATTTTTAAGGACTATTAACCTTAGCATAAACATTTTAATAGCTGAAAAACTATAGTCGTTATAATTTAAATTTAGCTAAATCGAAATTTTAAAAAAATTATCCACTAAATAATTCACAGTAAAAAGTGGTTTGAAAAACAGAATTTTTCATCTGCTCAGGGTACCAAGAAATACTAAAAAAATTAAGAATTTGAAAATAGTATGTTCTTTGAGTATATTATATTTAAAATTCCAACAATAAGAATTTGATAATAAATTCATTACGAAAGAAAAACATGGGGATGAGCATGATTTTTGTGAATCACTCTGTATGTTATAGATATCTGCTGCTACTATACATTATTATTATTATTATTACTGCAGTGTAACGGCACTCCCTGGGTTTACCATATTATTATATACAATTAACTCATATTATTATACGTATGTATAGTAATCAGTTTTCAAAAATCTGCCACAACAGAGCTGCTCAAGTATTATCAGTGCTACAGCATTATAATATTATAATATACATTTATATCGAACATTGACTATATACTGTGTATAAAGGGTCCGCCTTAATGATGTTCAAGTGTGGGGTTTGATTAAACGCAGAGCTGCCTGCTGTTAGCTATGGCGACTTAATTAATTATCCGGTCCAAATGTTAACTTCTGTGATTCGGTTCGGCTACTAATTAACATAACAGATTTATGCGTTTCGGGACTGCACGGCGGAGTGGATGCTACTCGACAGTAATATGGTTGTAGATAAGTGTTCGGGTGTTGTAGCTGCTGCAGTTGTATATGGCGCGTGGCGCGATTACGACACGTTGGCGATACGATGATAAAATAATTGGTTACCGGTAACAACAATAATACCATAATGACATGACGTGTAGAAATAATAATAACAACAATAACACTATAATGACGATGGACCAAAACTGCGTATTATTCCTCTCAGCATTCGGTTTTAAGGGGCGGCTTGGACAGGGTGCGGTTCGCGGGAGAGCTGCGGCCATGACCGGGACATCGAAGAGTCAATAATGAATTAATATAATCACGTGATGAGTGTCGATCGCCAATCACTAATACGTACGCATCTATATAATATTATATTATTGGTATCGATTACAGAATAATTATTATGCAACTTAACTGCAGTAGGAGATTATAATATCAGTGGTGACCAAACCACTGCAGCACGCGTTTTAACGTTTATTTACTAATATAATCATACCTAGTTATTATTTATTTTCATGATCGTCATATTAATATTTTAATTATGGTGTGCGGCTCGTGACTGTCTTATCGTTCGCCACCCCTGTTACATATTATCACAACTGATCACCATGGTTTTTGATATTATCATCTGCATTTCTGCAGCGGTCGATCCGGAGTGCACAGCACTAGGCGGTCGAGTTGCGCTATGGAACTCACCGGCTGCCATGATATTATAAACGCAAATACACAATACTATAGATACTTATATAAATTATAATGTTATATTTTATGCACACAATATGTAATAATATTATATCCATAAGTTGTAAGAATATTATACATCTCTGGACTCATTTTATAATTAAACATTATACTATGCATACGACGACAGGTTGGGCACTTGTGCCACGAGCCCCGCCCCCCTCCTTGTGATCGGCGTGGCCTAAGGCAAAAATAATTTCGAAGCATCGTGTGAAAAAATGTTGAAGTCTAGCATATAAGTAAAATGTATTGTGCGCTTTATTCTGCCATTGTTTCAATTTGTTTTTAAAATTGTATCACGTTTTTTATTTCACGATTTTTAGGAATTATAAGTACTTATACAATTTATTTTATGTTTATTTTGGTTACCCGATAAAATTACGTTGTTTATCTGACGCCGAATATAACATACTGGATCAAATGACATGGAAGCATGATAATGGAGAAAATATATGGTATAAGGCAAGACCAAGGATACAGTAGGTAATATCTTTTATTATTTTATAAAACACTAGAACTATTATTTCATGCAATGCTTATGTCAATAATTAGCTTCTTAGAGTTGTGGTATCATCCATATATGATATAACAGCTGATATGATTTTTTTTTATGTGTAATTCAGACCAATGTCTATGTTTTTTGGTTTCACACATTAATTTAACGAATATAACTAAAAAATAATTGGTACCGTACCCAATATTATTACATTATTTACCACGACAGTTAATTAATAAATAATCAGTATAATATTATATGACCTATTGTATCGTAGCTATTCCTTTTTGCTGAAAAATCAACTACCTATTTCTATGAAATAAAATAATATTTTAAACCAATTATAAAAGTTAAAAGCGCTGAGATGAGTGACTGTCTTCCCCATCACCTCGGATAACCTTGGACTGGGAACTATGGTTATATTTACTTATTAACATTATTATTTACTATCATTAAATTGCAAGACGATATATACGAGTCAACTTGCAGATGCACATTGATGATTTATGAACAAACGGAACGAATATTACAGAAAAAAATAAGATAAAAAAACCATCCGCTGTAATGCAAAATAAAAAAACTTTATTTTATACACTTTATACTTTTATTTTAAATTATTTTATTATTACTTTGCAATCGAAGGTCGTTTGACGAGTTGGCGACTAAGATTTATTATTTATAAATCATAGGAATTTATTAGTATTTATATATTCCAAAATATTAGTTAAAAAAAATAAAATACGGACTTGATACCGATACCCAGTGTTGGGTGCTTGTCTTGATTCGTTAGCCAGCCTCAGCGCAGGATAGTGCTGTATTATTATTATAAACTCGAAAGAAATGATAAATCGTTTTAGTCGAAAAACGATTCCGAACGGAGCACTGTCAAAACGTAAGCTACGCTCGCCGAGATTTCTTTAACGTCTTTAAACGGTTGTCGTTAGTTTTTCTCGCGTTTAAGGAAATTACTGAAAAATCGAAGTATGACCTTTTTAGAGTGCCGAATATACGAAGTACACTCCATTTCCAAATTATATTTCCGAGTATATTTCCAGTGTTTGAAAAATAATTTCTAAAAAACGAACTAACCCTTGATCACATTGCCTATGTATGTGATGTACCCAAATTTGATAATATAGATCACTATATCTGCTCCGTCATTAAAAATTGAATCTATCATTTGATTTACTTGCCATTTTTTTTTATTTATTTATATACTTCTTTTGAAGAAATAATATCTGACACACCCATCATTCAGTGTGAGCTTCAGTGTAATTTTGTATCATACATAATATAATATAACATTATATTAATCAATTAGCTATACTCAGCATTATTGTAAAATAAAGACACCCGGGGAAAAAACATTGAATGGCAGTTTAAATAAATAATTACAAATAATAATATCAATATTAAACTCAAATTTTTGTTTCGACTCGATAAATCTACAATTTTGAACAATATATGTCTGATATTTTATTACAACTCGTTTGTGTTATTGCGTACAATAATACATTACACCCTGTAAAATTCTCATCACCTAAACTGTATTAAAAATCATTTTTACTCGCCAGGGGTACGACAGTAATAATATTGAATATTAATAGTAGGTAATGATGGGACTATGAGAGGAAAAAAATATCACCGTAAAACCGATAAACTAACTTTTTTTTATATTTTAACGTCGTCAGTGTTTAAAATAATAATATTATTTTTCCATACCTAACTGTATGACGGGATGCATATCTATTATAATATAAGTTGTTCCTAACAACTACTACAATATTGTATAATAGTGATTTTTGTAGGTATTTATCAACCACTGCCGCCGCGCCGCTTTTTCATTTACGTTCAGTTACGTTTTTTAATGTTTCGTGATAAACGTAACGTTTTTTGGTTTTTCCGGGCCTAAATCGTGGTTGGTGGCTTGTAAACAAATAAATGGAGAGAAAAATCCTCCACAGTTTTGTAGTATCGTGCCGTGCAAAAATGTATTGTACGAGTGCGCGTAAACTTTTCAGTTAGAACTGAAGGATGTTATTAACATTAAGTCTGTACAACAGTGCATTGTTAAATTCTATAATGGTACAAGTTAAAAGCCAAGGATAACGGAGTAGTTGATACTTCACATTTTTCTATACATACTTTGTGCATTTTGTGTTTAACGTACTATATGACACGTATTATATACACGTCATAAACCGGATGTGCCAACAAATTATGTACTTTTTTTGTGTACGGAGATAATACGAAACACTTTTATGTCTTTATCATTTGATCGTTACGCCCGAATTTTGAAATTATTTAAATTCGAGAAGAGAAAAATAAAAAAAACTGTACGTTTACGGAAATTAAATAATATTATATTATAACTGTATTTCAAATCTCATTTTGATTCATAATATATCTTACGCACAGCTGCGGTGGATCCCATAAAGAATAATTCAGTAGCATACAAATTAGTAAGACAAAGACAATAAACTTGCGAAAAATGAATTTGATTTTGAAGGCGTAGCTAGGTAGGTAAAGTAACATGAAAATGTTTTACTTTGTTTTTTTACTCAGTACGAATCTGTTATGACTAAAAAAAATTGTTGGTATTGAGTAATCAAATAATATTTTGGTAGGTAGATAGTAGGACTATAAAAATGTAAAGATAATCTTTACTTTAAAATAATATATAAGATTACCATAGATAATATTATCTCTAAACACACCATCACACCACAGATGTGGCTGAGACACGATTGAGCATAAAACACCTTTTTTTGGAACACGATTGAGCATAAATTGTCGGCGTATCAAAGGAAATTGAAATACAAAAGAAAAGCAAAACGATTGAGCATAAAATACTCTGCAACGTTGCCATTTTCAATTTTGAACTGTATTATATAAAAAATAATTATAATGATTCAAAATATAACATTTTTTTTTTTTTCTTTATTATTATTACATACACAATCTGTACCTCGTGGGTACAATAAGAGTATTAGCTAAAATATAAAAACAAAATACATGAATATCTTGATAAAAGCAGCCACCCATTGATGACACTTTAAAATATAACATGGCAAAAAAATATCATGTTTTCATAATCAATATGTAATATACCTAGTCACATTATTCAAAATATTTATAAATCAATAATAGTCTCAATAGTAGTCACATTATAATACAGTATATAGATCTTTTGTCTAATAATGAAATAATCATAATAATAATAATTTAGTTATGACTTATGAAAATAATAAAATCAAAATATTTATAAGTCAATGATATTCTCAATAGTAGTCCGGAAATAATTTATTAATTGATAAAATTGTCGATAAAGCTGAGGGGCTCGGCTCACGGCTCGCGTCAGCTAGTATGATCTAGATATCATAATAATTGGTGTAATAATACGTGAAAATAATAAATTACAAAATTTTGAAAACGTGAATTTGGCAACATCGCATAAAATATTCTATGCTCAATCGTGTTGCTAAAAAGGTCTATGCTCAATCGTGCTTTACCGACAGATGTAATATTAATTTCGTTTTTACATTTGCAATTTTTTTTTTTTAAATTATATTTTCATTTATGCCATCCGATTAATGAATTAAATTCATGATAATGAATTTTATATTTTTAGATTCTGAGCAGAGTAATTATTTTGTAGTTTAACATTTCTTACTGTTAAAAATACATAAGGCATGACAATTTAACACAATAATTATCTTATTAGTTGTGCATATTATAGATATTAATAAACATCAATAATAGATATATAATAGTTACAATCTTCTTTTATAAACAAACGAAAAATAACGGTTTTAGTAATGATCTTCTGATTAAAAAAATATTTATCTTAAGGACTAAAACTAAAGTAGATTATTATTTATTATATTAAATTAAATGTTTAAAACATCAGATTAATATTAAGCTACTGCTTACTTATATCATCGTACTTCGCTTTACAGTATATTGACTTATCAGTTAATTATTATGTTTTGTTAATATTATATTATAATAATATTATGATATAGGTGCCTATAATTATATGTGATGTTTTTGTTAAACCTTAATATTCAGTATACCATACTACTAATAGAAAAATAAATGTAAATCAAAAAAACACGCACATTACAGTGACCTACTCAATGACAAGGTATACACTCAAAACCTACTTCCGGGTTTTTATTTTAAATGTTTAGAATTAAATTAAACTAGAGATCGTGAGATATCAATAATTATTTGGTCTACGATTGTAAAATTGCGTACCAATTGATGTACAAAAGTAACTGGAAAAAGTGTTATTAATTTATATTATATTATTTCTTGGTTATTATTGCTACGAATAAACTATAAAATATATTATATTAAAATAATTCAATATTTATGCTAAGCGATTTATTTAATTTAACCCATTTCCATTGGTTTAATAAGTTTCTTATACAAACTATTTATTAGTCAAAACCATTTCAAATTTATAGCCAGAATATTTTAATAGAATATTAGATTTCAATAATATATTAATTTAGAGTGCATTTTGATTTAAACAAAAATAAAACTAAATTAGTACCTAATACAGTAATACTAATTAAATTATGATTTGAATTTTAATCAAACCGTGTTTAGCTCCGAATCAGCTTATATCAAACACTTCTGAAACGGCTCTAAATTAATGTTAATGATGTATCATTATTTTTGTTTTATCTTATATAGCCAAGGTATATACAGTTCGATACATTATCTATTATGATATTATAATTTATTTCAGATATTTATCCTTTGCCTACATACAAATATACATTATCTTTTTCAACATTGATCTTACAGTCAAACTAAAATTTAAAACATGGTACCTACTCAAAAATAAAAATTGCTGTATGAAAACAATGTAATATATTAGTGACAATACCCGCACACAGCCAATGCTTTACGCATAAATATCTATTATGTAAAATAAAAACGTTTGGTCGTTTATGTACCGAAAATATTATTGCATTTTTTCTATTGAACAGAGATTTTATATCGTTCAAACTATTTTATTGTTATTCATATGAATTACATTAGGTACAATAATAAAATAAATTAAGGTTCACTGCGATAAAGATTTCAATTTTGGTTTAATTTATCTTCTAAAGACAATTTAAAAATATAAATAACTCCGAAATTTTGTAACATAAATTACTGTAATTCGTAAATGGAAAATTAATATGATTATGTACAATCTCTTACTATTCGTGACATGCCAAATAACGTTATATTAATAGCCATAGGGTGTGTCTATATTGCGAGCGATGAAGGAAATCAGACCGCGCATGAGTGATTTTTACCAACCAATTTACATTAATCTCACCCCGTCGTCCGTAATTACTTCTTGGGAAAAACCTTGAGCTGAATTAATTCATCCCAAGATTGTTTTTTCTTCCTTTATTTGGTAATTTTAAATGATACATTTTTTATCTGAATACGCCGCTATATTCACCATTCGAATAATATTATACCACTGCATCGTACGTGAAACTGAAATTATATTGTCATTGGCAGACGCCCTCTCAAACAACCAGTAGAGAAACCACTCCAACAAACACACACACACACACACACACACATACATGTTTGCATTTATCAGAAGAGTGTGCTAAGAACTCATGAATAACAACAACAACCGTTTTCAAATGTCTTGCACACATTATTATAATATAAATGTAAAATCATTATTATAGGAACTTTATACGAAAACAGTATATCGTGATGATTGTATAACATATAGATGATGAGACGTCTGAAGTTAAAAAACAAACCGGGTAAGTGAATGTCGCTCTGCTGTACAGTAGGTTACAAGTGGGTCAATGTATAATGGATTGTATTAAACTTGAATTCAATGATATAACATCATTGTATAAAAAAACGTTTCTGAGCGGAGACGGTTTGTCAGTCTGGATATTTTATATTATTATTATTTATTGTAGCCTGTAAGTTGAATTAATATTATAATAATATTGTTTTTTATTCTTTTCTATGGTGATAAACAACGCGTTGGATATTAAAATCCCGTTTTTAGCGGTTTTTCGTAATTTGTAGGTGGTTTTTTACGTGGCATTTAATAACTTATTGATAAAATCGAAAAATGACCCCTTTAGTAACTACATGACGTATATAATAATTATAGCATCCTGTGTATAACAACTATAATATTGTGTTGTGTCTCAGTGTCTGTGGGTGAATGTATGTTTTATTGTTCCCGTCAATCGCACGTCGGAGCCCGAGAGTATTGAAGTCTCGAGAAACGAGGTCCCACCACCACCCCTTGTTTTCTGAACAATGATTGTATTATTATTATTATTATTATTTGTACTATTTGTATTGTTATTTTACTAAATATTCGTGAGCTCGCTGGGTTGTCAAATAATTATATATTGCAGCGGGACTTGTTGATTGATTTGCAATTAACGCGGCATCACCAATCCACGGATCGGCTACTTTGATTTGTTATACATTTATGATATCATTATGACGTATTCGACTGCAGTTGTAGGCCAGAAGAATAAAATATATATATTAGTAGGGGCTAATGTTGTGTGTACACTATACCATTGTATAGGCACACAGCGATTTCTATTGTATTATTGTAAATGAAAGACATAGACGAACTGCAAAGCAGTGAAACAAAATCAAACGTCACTCGCTTTTCGGTCGCATTAAACGTAATAATATACAATTACTCAAACGTGTAAACTATATATGATAATCTGCAATTGGATATAATTTCCGGTCCAGATAACTAACTATAATATAATACAAATAACGTAAGGGTGCTTAACTACAATGACCTTTTATATCCTTCTCAATCGTACTGATATGAACCGGCCATATAAACTACAAAGTTCGTACGTTTGAGCTGGCAATAACAGGATACAATGACGTACTAGGTAATAGTATGTGGCACTGCATATTGGAAATAATTATGCAATTTCCCAGTGTTATTGGCTAGATAGATAATTCTTACGTACAACTAAACATATTTTTTTGGATTTTACTTATAGTTTTAAATATTGGTTGTCACGATTCTTTATGATTATAATGTATAACACCAGAAGGCTGACTAAAAATATAATATAATATAAATAACGCGAAGGGGCTTAACTACTGTGACTCCACAAATCCGTTTCCCCCATATTATCAATATTATGCTATAATATTAACCGTAGGACCTTTGAAATATATCTCTTTATAAATCGTATTGATATGAAACGGCCATAGGCTAAATACGTACTTCTGAGCTAGAAATAACAGGATGATATGTGGGACCATATTTTCCAACATTATTAGGTTGATAAGCTATATATTTTCTTGTCTAAAAAATATAAACATAATATTTTGTTTTTTTGGATTTTACTTATAGTTTTGCATACTGGATGTCATGAATCACGAGTCGTTATAATTATAACGTATAATAATATAATGCTGATTGGTATATTATCAGTGAACATTGGAGGACTTTCGCAATCATACTTCAACGAGTTGTCATTTTTCCTGTACGGACGTCTATTTTACAATTTTGATAAATATATTTTTAGTACACTTTAACAGTACACATTAATTAATCATATTCAGTATTACAACAGACCAATTTTAATAAAGTTTAATAAGTTTAAGCTCGTCCTAAGCAACCATAATTTATATTAATATGCCTAATAACCATGTCACTATATAACATTCTGCTTATTATCTCTACGGACCTGTGATCTAACGGTACATCATAATGATTGTACACGGTAAATGTTAAATGTACACTATAATAGGGAATCAATTCCAAATTACCAATACGTACCAGATATACCACGATGTGAATAAACAAACTGCACGGCCATAATAATTTGCTCGGTAATTAATTCTGTTTTTGATGAAAAGATGAATAATATTAGATTAAAAATCTCCAGAATTCAATAATTGAAATACATTATGGGATTGGTGGTGGGTAGTGTTAACCACGACCTTCCTAGCACTACTACCACGGTACAGTGTATACTGTGTACGTATATATATATATATAGACATATTATAATACGCAATATAATACATATGCATGCGGCGTGCATTGTGTAGTACCTATATCATATATATTGGCGAGTTCTGAATACGATCATATTAATTAAAACCGTACACAATTATTCGCGATGTAGAGGGTTTCAAATACGATATACGCCATGTATACATATATACAATGCATGTGTGTGTACTTGTGTGCGTGTGGTTATTTGATTATCATTATGATTCTTAACAATAACACGTTGTTTACCGACCGAAAACTGTGGAAAACCGAAATTCGGAGATCGCACGCTGCACACATATACCATAATACACGATTGTATTATGTGCATTATACAAAAACCTATGGTTGTTTGCATTTTTTTTTCATCCTGGCGTTGTATCGGAACGCAAAAATGTACAAATCCACTTGGAATGCGCCATCAAAAATTTAATAACAAACACACACACTCACAAACACCCGCACGCTCGCGTATATGACGTAGTTTATTCCTTTTTAACTCTGCACAAGAAACTCACAGCCCGCGGCGGGGCGGGTAATGCGATGCTGAGCGAGTGAGTAGTTGGGTGGTGGGTATGTCGGCGCAGCTTTTTTTCTAGTACTCGACGGACGATTATCCTGCTGCAGCTGCAGCAGAGAGATAGGGATAGAAAGAGTGGTTGAGAGTGAGAGAGGTTGAGAGAAAACGAGTATTTATAATATTATAATACGGTGCAATTTAATGGAATTACCGCGAAGATGTAAAAATTTGATACGAAATGTTCGCCGGCCGCCCACTATATAATAATATTATACCAATGATGGTTACCGCACACGCGGTTATTATCTTTTTTATTCACGGTCACGAAGTTCGAAAGACACGTGCGCTAGCGCAGAGTGCTAAACACAACGCTGACTCGCAATCGTGGAACGCAGATAAAAGAAAATAAAAAACTAAACGGCATTAATTCCCACTCAAATCAACAACTCTCCCCGTCCACCATTGCCCGAGTACAAGACATCACACAAAGTTTCTCTGGGCCCGTGACATCTCGCCACCACCTCTCACTCTTTTCCACACTCCCTGCAAGGGCTAGACTAGATATTATTGTGTCTTCGCCCCGTGTCGACGATAACGTTTGGATCCGTGTAAAGTGTGGTTGTTGGGGTAGTGTGGGGGGGGGGTTTGTTTCACTTGTTTTTGACCGATTTCCGCGGACTCGAATCGTTGGGTGCCAGGTGGGCGGGCGGGTGGACGAGGAAAAAAGGTGGAATAAATAACGGCCGAAATTGACGTGCGCGTACGGTGGCGCTGTCTGGATCGGCCGCGCCGGGCGCACGACCGCTGTCGCTGTGTCGTTTACCGGCGCAATACCGTGTTAACCGTGCGTCGGTCAGGTCGGGCATTGTACGCGTGTTTGGCGGCAAGTGCACCACCGTTTTCGTCCGCTCTCCACCCGGCGTGTATTATATTATAATATTATTATATAGGCGATAGGGGTGACATTTATTGTAACAGGTAACAGTCTACCGCACCGCTTCGTATCGCCCGCGCCGTCATCGAAATCGAAAGTTTTGTTTTCCTCGCGTCGTTTTTTTTCTTTTCGTTGTCTTTTGCCGCGTTTTTCGCGTTTTCCGTTCGACGTGTTTGTGGTGTGCGTGTGTGCTGTCTCTATGACGTACGATACCGAGTGATTTCCGCCGTCAACGCGATAGAACCAAACTGAAATTCGTGTAAGAACAAAATAAATACCCCAATTTGTTAATATAATTGATATTATATACGCGGGTGCTTGTTGTACGGCGTGAGTGTGTTTAACCGACAACGGCGATATACGATACGGTTATATTATAGTCGTGTTGCAGCAAAGATATACCATCACCACCTCCGCCGCCGCCGCCAGCTGAAGTCCGGTGAAATGACAAATAGCAGTTTCGGCTGAGTCCAGTGTACCTACTGCAACTCTCGTTCGTTGCATTGCAAGGTGAGAGATTGAATTTTTTGTACTACACGGATTAACCTTACATGTATCTGTGGATACACACGTACACACTCACGTATACCTATGCTATTATACTGCCGTTTATATTGTAATAAATAATAATATTAAAAATATAATATTATGCATTCGTTGCACTCGAGGCTGATATAGGTATATTGCATAATGATAAAAATAATATTATTTTCATTATCTTCGTTCGTAAATAATTGTAAATGGGTTGGAGACGATTGCGTGAGGAAATTCAGTTGAATTGTACATAAGTAATTTTCCATTTGTCTTTAGACCTGTCAACGTGTGACATTATTCATAACGACTATAAACCCTCTTTAAATGCAGCACGAACGTTTCGAGCGTTTAGCGTTCATGTCGAAAAAAAATCATATTTAATATTAAATTGGAAGTTATTTTCAAGTGAATATGCGTACAGCTCATATTTTATTTTTGTAGTTATTGATTCGTTTTTATTTCTTCTTGATAGTATTTCGTTTAAGAACCGCCAATATTTAGTTTAACGTCAAAATAATATGCTAAAATTACACAAGAACACGTCAAATTCGACTAAACACTTTTTCAGTTGTATAAAAAATATATTTTTTTATATTTTTACGATGTATCTGTCCTATATACTTACTTACCTACAGTATATGTAAAAATTATTGAGATTGAAAAACTTCAAATAAATTATTATATACAACGGTCGTCGATTTTATAAATGTATGGTACCTATTTAATATCGAACAAGAACCAAAATCATCGAATGAACAAACGTTTAAATTAATCCCGTAATATGATAAAATAGATTCGTCATATATTCTCAAAATTTGGTCGATGAATCTAGGTGCTAATTCACTGAACGAGAATGACATTATTATTTATTTTATTACTAGCGTAATAAATTAATATTAATAGCGGTGGGATTCTGCGTTACAAACATCTCGAAACAAACGTATTTTATTTAAGGTTGGTTTGTAGTTATTGATATAATTATTAATCTCCTTAGTCCATATGAAACTAATACATACTACATACTACTTGTAATAAAATTGACGTTAAATTATTTTATGCAGATCCAGAAATTAATGTTTTATTTCATGGGTATCTTGCATTATGTAACTTTACTTTAGTTCACAGAGAATGAATGAATTTTTATTAAATCATAATATGGTTATTGTTAGTAATGACTTATCGGGAACGTAAAAACACGATGAATCAAATTTTCAAGCACTGAATAAACTGAGTAGTTTATTCAATTTCGCTGATAAGAGATACTTAAAGATTAAATACGTGATGTCTGACGTTGTACCTATAACAATGGGCGAAAGATAAACACAGAAGAGTATTCATAAATAAAAGCATTTCTCGTAAAAAATACAATTATATGAATTCAAAATATAATGATTTAAATATAGATAAAAACAAATCCAATCAATATAATATACTATAATATTATATAAATAAGTATCGAATAATAAATATCAAAAATCAAAAATGTATTGTTTAGTATTTGAAAATTAATTTGAGATTATATATCAAATTATTATTTGTTATTATTATTACTGTTTGACATTTTAAATTTAAGAATAAATTCTTGTAATAACACTACCTAGTTATTATTATTTTACATTCAATAAAAAAAAATGTTTTTAATGATATTGTTAAATGGGACCTATTGCAACTATTAATGACGTTCACACACGTTTGCATAATTAATATTAATTGATTTTTTTTAAATAATATTTTCGGATTTGCCTGTGCTTTTTTTTAATTTTCATATTTTATAATAGGTAATGAATGGAATTTCAACTCATTCAACAACGTACATAATAAATCAATAAAAACATTTACTTATTTATTTTATATGTAATTCTAAGAATTTATGAGTAATGAATTTTTTTAAAAATATAATTAAAATATTCAGCAGATTTGTTGTATACCTCATAATACCTACCATTAAAAATACAATAAGTTGGTTTGTAATATTTATATGTTATTGCTATTTAGACTGATTTTAATGCCCGTAAACCAATTTATTTGATATAATGTGTAAATATTGATGACTTAAACTATTATATTAGTAGTAAAATAAAATATAATAAATATAAAGTAATTACATATTATATTTTTTATTCTAGACGTCCCCTGATATTTCCTTTTTTTAAGAGGATGCTACCCATACATTTGTTGTCTTTGTCTTATATATGTACGACATAGCAAATATTCTTTCACTAGTTTCAATAGTGTGCTGTTAGTTTTGGTAGTAGAGTTATTTGACCTATTATACATTTTTTAGATAATAACATTATCTGTGTATAAGCGTCGGCTTTTATTCGATATTTTAATTTTCAAGCGATATATGAGCATTTTTAATTTTTGATATTTCACATACCCATATCTTGCTTGAAAATGAAAATTCCAAAAAAATCGGCAACGCTTAAGTACAGATAATGTTCTTACCTAAAAAATGGATAATAGGTCAATTAACTCTAGTATAAAAACGAACAGCACACTATTGAAACTAGTGAACGACAATTTTCTATGTAGTGCGTGTGTGGGACGGAGACAACAAATGTTTGGCTAGCGTCATCTTAACAGCTAATATCATGACTGTCGGTCAACATTTATAAAATAAAAAAAAATATAGCATTGAGCTGATGTTTCTAATAGATTTGTATAGTAGTTAAAATACATGAGTTCACCCAAAAAAAAGTCAGTGTGTTGCGTGTGATATGTAAATTGTTATGTAACATTTTATAATCAGCTTTTAATGTTATTAATTATCACTAGAAATGGTATCATATATTTTAATTATTTGTATTAATTTTATGCTCAAACAATGGACTATAATAAAGCCTACCTATCTATATATTACAAAAATAATTTCTAACATTTTTATGGCGATATTTAAGTCATTATTCACTGCAATTCAAAAACAAATAAATAAAGAAACGACGAGTTTCAAATATCATAATATTATTATAATATATTGCAACTGTGTTACAAAGTTGAACTTTAGAAATGTAGCGTTTTTTTTTTTTTTTTTTAATATTAGTGTTTGTTTTTTTTAAGTAGGTTAACTATTATGGCCTTTGTATTGTGTCTGTATCCATAACGTTCATAATATTATTCTTTTAAGCAGAATTAGAATTTGTTTATTCTGTTTATTTTAAACTCTAGCACCGTATCGATAAACAATTTGCACTATTCCTTGGAAAATCAGAATTCTAAAAAAGGCACACACAACGTCGTACTATAAAGTCGGGTTGGAATATATTTCTAGTAACACATAATTCTGGGGTGTTATTTTTATTTCAGCTTCCGAGAACCACATTCGCTAGTGAAATAAAAGCCCATAACTTGGTATCTTATCTTTTCACTGTCCATACCATTATCTCTTTTTATTTTTTTCCTTGGAAATAAAAAATAGGTAAGGCATATAACCAACGTGTCCGGAAACATAACGGGAATACTCAAGCACTTTATGGATGGAGTGAAAAAAATAAAACGAAAGGGAGGATATTAATTTTGAAAACGCACATAAGGGCGCGAAGAAACAAATGCGGCTACAAAGTTTTTAACGAGTTCTCGGTCTCGTATTTTTGATTCAAGCAAAACAGAAACCAATTAGAAATGCAAACGCTTTCGCATAACTTCATATTGGCACTACTTGGGGAGTAATTTATCTGGTAAGTCGTTTAAAAACAACAATTTCCGGTCCAACTTTCTCGTTAATGGATATAAAATAAACTTTTTATAACCAAGTTATCTATATACCACGAAGTCTGAATATTATTTGGTGGCGTATTTAAATATTTATGTTTTTATGAAAAAATAAATTTTCATGAAGACTATTTATAAACACAAATTAAAATAATCAACATTTAAAAATATTTTGTTAAAATTGTTCTTAATTAACGAGTTCTCGTTATACTATCCACTTTTAGAAATGTATTAAAATGTAATTTATGAAACCAAACATGACGTAAAAAATATGAAATAAAATTACTTAAATTGCGTTATACTGTTTAGCTTTTATGTTTGAAAAATAGGATCTTACGTTCATTAAAATAAATGATCTTCAGCCGAATGAAATGAATTATACGTATTATAAATAAAATGTTACTTGGCGCAATGTGAATTAAATATACAAGTGTAAGCAAAACTAATAATTTCAAAACTGTCTCAAATACTACATTTTAATTAACAGTAAATATGACGTGCACAATTTTAATAATTATTAAAAATGTTATAATACTAGTTTATGATTTTATACGTTCAATGTTAACAATGCCCACCAGATATTTTTTAACGTCATAAATAAGCAATATACACCCTACTAGGCTATTAATTGAATATTATATGATTCGTTGTATTCAATAATGAAAGTAATTTACAAGTAATTTACTAGTATTTTAATCGATCACTTTTTGTAGAGATTATTCAAGATACTTTTCAGAAAACAAAGTAATTTGAAATTTGAATATAAACATAGTTTGGAAAACTATAATTGAATGATTTATAATAAAATTTGTTGGTATACCTATATAGTTTGATGAATGGTTTGAGGTTTTCGACTTGTGTTTCGCAGAAACGAATTTGATAAACACAACAGAAACTGATAAAAAGAGGAATCCTGTTCAGGCAAATAAAATACTTGAAATGTTAAAAAAATAAATATCTATGGATACGAAAAACATTTAAAATGGCAAAAGATAAACAATATTATTGGTAAAACAACGACCGTCGCAATAAATGAAACATTATAAAAGTAAAATGTTCAGCATAACAATATTATCTATATTGTAACGCCCGTTCGAAGTACCTTCAATCAATGAATAATAATATTGCCTGCGTATTCTCTTCAATTACTTACCTAATGTATTATTAATAAGATGTCTCGCATTACATTTCACGTGGACAATAGTGTTGATTGAAAAATGTACAGATGACGTGCGTTGTTAAATCGTATCGTCGAGACGAAAAAAAGTGGACAGAGGTACAATTTATATTATTGTAATCAAGTAAACTATTTTTTCTTATTACCGTTGTTATTATTTTTCCACATCCACGTGTATATCGTAGCTGTAGTCGTGTGCGGCATTTAAGAGGGTTCTTCTCTCGTTTGAAGTATATCCTACTGAAATAACGTTCATTTCCCAATCATTATAACGCATAAAATATAATAAAACATAAAGTGTATACTTTTAAGAGATGTATTTTTTCACGCGAACACGTTTAATGATCTTCTCTATTAAAATGAAAAATAAAATTGTACTTTTTTTTTTATGCACTAAAACGGGGGAAGTGGCATCCGCTATACATAGATAATTATGCGAATAACTCACATAAAATAAACTAGATGACGTACAGTGTACATACAAGTTATAATATTATGTTTAAGTTTTTTTCGTAATAATATTTTGTGCACACATAAGAATAAAATAATTTGTTGATGGAATTCTAGTAGAATAATAACGTAGAATACGACATATATGTATACATTGTGATGTTCCAAGAAATTACGTAAAAATCTTATTGGTAATTATTATAAACTTCCAGTGTCCGAGACGACAGCTTCGCGGGGTGGGCGTTGGAAATCATAACAGGGCATTAATAATATATTAAGATGGTATGTCATGAAAATAAATGGACGTGTATTATAAACGGTATAGTCGTGGTGTGAAACTGTAATAATAATTTATAGCAATAGTACCCAATAGTAATTACCTATTAATAACTATATAGGTAGTACCATAATAAAATATTTTATGTCCTAGAACCATTGACATATATTATTTAGCCATAGTATTTAAATAGTTGAAGCAGAATATAACTTAGTCATATAACTATACTATTATTGTATGCATGAATCGAAACAACTCACTTTTAAAATTGTTTTTTATAATATTATTAACAAGTATGTTCTTTAAGCTATCGAATTTTACGAGTTTATAGCTAGTATGCAGCATGATAAATACATTCCTTACGTACAGTAGGACCTCACATTCATAAAAATAAATAATTCTTTATCTACAGCAATGGATATTATATAATATTTTAAACAACGTGATACATCAGAATAACAGCAAACAATATAAATTTTTCCTCGAACAAAACAGTTTTCTCAATTATATCGTTTTCAGAAGATCGGCGATTGACTAAATGTGTGACTGCAGTTAATTAATCTTGGATCCAACCGACCAAAACGTACCTAGACAAGCACGACGCCATAAACGTGAAAATAAATTATCCAGTTCAGTTGGATATTGACGAAGTGGTCATTTCTACCATCTACCCAACAACACTGCTATTGGTGGTGTCGTATAGACATATTGACGACATTGTGCAAGTAGTAGGGAACTTGAAAAAATGCGAATGGTATAGAGAAGTCCACCAGAATAGTGGATTTTCTTTCAGCGAGGCTGTTAGGATTCCGTCCGGATTGCGTGTGACCATCGCCCGAAAAAGGTTTCACGTGACGTGTATAGCTGAATACTTGAGCGTTTTTTCAGAGACGCCCAGGACACGTCATTGGTTGAAAAGATCGGTGAAGATTGGAAAATTCAACAAAGTGTCTCCTGCAAAGTTCACCGATGGTGAAGGTTCGTTTACACTCTACGGTCGCTGTTTTCTGAACTTCCTCGATCTTTTCAATCAGTGACGTATCCTGGGCGTCGCCGAGAATCTGGCTCAAGTCCTTAGCTATGCGCGAACACTTTTTTCAGATAATGGGGGACCAC
>NC_042495.1:82532723-82551939 GCF_005508785.2 Acyrthosiphon pisum
ATAGCTAAGGACTTGAGCAGATTCTCGGCGACGCCCAGGATACGTCACTGGTTGAAAAGATCGAGGAAGTTCAAAAAACAGCGACCGTAGAGTGTAAACGAACCTTCACCATCGGTGAACTTTGCAGGAGACACTTTGTTGAATTTTCCAATCTTCACCGATCTTTTCAACCAATGACGTATCCTGGTCGTCGATGAAAATCTGCTCAAGTCCTTAGCTATGCGCAAAACTTTTTTCAGATAATGGGGACCACCCAACCCGGACGGCCTCCTAACAGCCTTGCAGGTGAAGGAAAAACAACTATTCCGGTGGAATTGTCTAAGCCATTTGCATTTTTTCAAGTTCCTTACGACTTGGATAGTGCCCCGTCAATATGACGCCACTAACATCAGTCATGTTTGATAGATGGTGGTCACCGAAGTTATCTGTTAACGGCAACCGTCGCTTTGACTTCATAAAAATCTGACTGAACCAGATAATATTTGTTTTCACTTTTATGGCGTCGTGCTTGTCTGGATACGTTTTAGTCGGTTGGGTCAAAGATTTTACTGTGATGGTGTCAACCTGCGACTACACATTTGGCCTATCGCCGAACTTCTGAAACCGCAGTAATCGAGAATACCGTGTGCGTCACGCCGCGGCGATGTCTATCGCAGTGTTTCTTAACCTTTTTACTGTGGCGACACCGTTTTTGAATTAAAATTTTTTAGCGACCACCTACATATATTTTTTTTAAATACTATTAATAATCAATACGAAAATTACTGTGCATTGTACACAACATAAAATATAATACTATATATAATTATAAAACATATAATATTATAATTATTTTTAATCAACATAATGTATACCGAATATTTACAGATACATATAATACATACAATTTTAATTCATACGCGACCCTAAAAAATAAGTTGGCGACCCCCAGGTTGAGAAACACTGGTCTATCGGACAGGTTAATATTATTGTTTGTCGTAACCATGAATTTTCAAGACGTTGGCCTGTATTACATCTACGAGTTCCGCTATCTGCTGTGTGATTATTCGCCCCAAGTCTTCGTGCGCTGTTTCGTCAAACCTATTAAGCTTATCGCGGCCGTCTGAGATCTGGAAAAGATCACTTCCAGTGTGATCCTGGTCGTTCACAGATATGGCTGGTATTCTCACATCACTCGTCGCCGACACAGATTAGATCATCTTGTTGTCGACTCCGTTGACATCCAATTGAACCGGGGAATCCGATTTAGTGTTTATGGCGCCGAAGTCATCAGAGTTTTTCACAAACGAGTCTATGGCTACAATTACGTCATAATCACGGTATCGTTTTAATAATACATTTTTTTCAATATGATTATTATTATAATTATTCGCAATTATTCAGTGTCCTCATAGTTTGCACCAATTAAACACAAATTATATGGTATACTTCAATCGTGTTTAATGTGGTAAAAACATTATTTTTAAAAACAAAACACTTCATTTAAATGCAATTGACTAGTACAATTGAACTAAAAAGTTTTCGTAGAAAAAGTTTTGTATTCGTTAACAATATAAAATTCTTTAATCAGCGTACACATTTAAGAAATTTAATAACAGTTTAATTGTATTACGTTTTTCCTAACTTAATTTTCTCTAAATTTGTATATTATATTATAAAAATATGATTATCACTATTTAGTATTTCCATATAAATTGATAAAAATAAATATTTAATTTATAGATACATTACCAGAATCATATTGGTATCCGGTCAAAAAATTTGAATATCTGCATGGTCGTGCACGTAATTCACACACAGAACCAAACATAATAATTATTATTATTGAGTTAAACATTTTTCAGCAAGTATATTGAAGACAAAATCAATATTAAGTACAGAAATATTTATTTACAACACCAATCTTATAACACAAACTATAATGACAATAATCTCATCTCACAAATGGTAAACAAACAACTTCGAGTTTCCTTGGCAATTTTTAAGTTAAATAATTCGTATTGCATACAATATAATACTACCTACAACTATTATTTATAAATATTATAACATACTTTTTATTAATAAAAGGCAAGATGTTAGATAATAAATAATAATAATATCTACATCGTGATAAAAATAATATTTGTGTTGTGTAAAAATGATTCATAGCCAAGTATATATTCTAATATTATATTTTTGCTATAAGTAATAACAGAAAAAAAATGTATTAAGATTGGTTGTAAAAATTTGAGACTTGTATTTTATACTTGGTAAAAACAGACCAAAGAACTGCGTTAAAAATCAGCGCAGTTAACAATTAACAGAGAATGGAGAGAAGAGGTAAATATATGGGCATTTAATTTGTCACTGTTAACCTCGTACAAGATCAGATATTACAATAATATTATATTTCACTTAAATATTTATTCTTTAACCAATAGCTCCAGTTAAAATTGCTTCAGTACAAATGAAAATAGTTAGGTCATTGGAGAAGGATGTATGGATGTTTAGTGATCAACCAGTTAAACAAAAATCCACACTTCAATCGCAAATTAGTGGTACATGTCTGTTGCTATTCGAATACATAAAATCGTATAGAGGATTGATAATATCGGGGTATTTGTCTCCCTATGATGTACAGTGTTTGAGGAGTTATCCGTGGTCGCTAAATCAACGTTTACATAATATGTGTTTGTGATTTGTATATAATATAATTGTGTGCCCATTGGTCAGTTCTTCACACTACAAACCTCCTACTGGCAAACTGCTGGCAAGAAATCAAGTATTTCGCTAGTTGTGAAATGACGGTGTTGTCTGAAAAAGCGCAGCCAAAAAATAGGTTTTATGTTCTAAGTGTCACTATACTGACTATTATAAAAATTATTTTATTTAAAAATAACTCAGAGTATGATATTTACCATAAAAATATGAAATAATTTAATTTACTCTTCAAGTATACATAAAATGTAGCAAGAAATTAGGGAAGCTCACAAAACGAGCATGCTAAATTCTGGGTTTCCATACGTATTTTAACACAGTGCAATAAACTATAATATTCCATATTATAGTTTAAACAGAATTCGGTAACCTTAACTTTGGTAGTATATTTTGGCTAATATAAATCTATATTAAATACTTAATACTTATACAATAAGTAATTGTCTTAATATCATAAATGATAAGTAAATATCTTAATATTATCAATCTTATTTACTATGTACAGTAACTATAGACATTAAATAAATACCTTAAAATAAACAATCGAACTATATTATGTAAATATAACTAATGGATAGACTGACACAACGGGGATATAAGGTGTTCTAAATGTATGTTTGTAAACCGTATATAGGTACTTACTAATTGCACCTTAAAATTATCAATTATACCATGCTTTGAAAACTATAATAATCAATAAAATGCATGCACGACAGGGGAGTACTCGAATAGCCTATACAAAACGCCGTGTGATCATAATAAATTATTATAATAATGTATACGCCTTACCGGTAAAATAAACCCTTGAGTGGAAGATGTAATAAAAAGGTCGTCTAAAAAAAATGTCAACTTGATTTTGGTTTTAAATTTATATGCCTAATAAAACAGTTTTATCACTAAAATGCTCAATTTTTTTTATTTATTTGTTAGTACATAATATTAATATAAGGAACTTATATCATTTTTTGGCATTATAGTAAGTTGTATTATTTTTATTTCACAAAAGAAATTAAAATACCGATATTACATTTTTATAAAAGTACAACTTTTTATAATAATATTATAGCGTAATAATTGTATTATACCTGATGTAGTGTAGTAAATGCAACCCATAATATTATTTTATGTTAGTCGAATTGATAGTATGCGAATTGGTTAAAATCAAATTAAAAAGACTCAACCTATAGAAAATAAATCGTTTTTATAAAATGTTCTCATTTGATCAATTATTTTTATTTTAGATTTGATTTATATGTTTACATTGGCAAAGTATTAAGTAATAATTTCTATGTATGCTACATTTTACAAAGTGAAGAGGACAACTGTGTTTTTATAAAATAATTTTAATTATATATTTTTCAAAACAAATATTATACAACTGATACATATAATTTGTACCAATACAATGTATCAGTGGTATGTCTACGAATTTATTTCGATAAATAATATGCTCAAATTTAATTGCTTTAGAATGTCAGGTAATTTTTTACACATATTAATCAATTATCATTCATTCTATAATTTCGTCCGTGTAGATATATGCGTTTATCTCAATAATATATTATTTGTATTAATTAACCCGCTGAAAATTTGGCCATTGGGTGATTTTTACTGAGGCTACTGTAAGTTTAAGCACGTGTGTTTTAGTTTGGCAGATTTTTTTAGTGGGCACTATCTGCCGTGCCCGGGTGAGGGATGGCGGAACTTATCTCCGGACACCGTAACTTGTCCGAAGAAAAATGCCATCCACGGCTGGCATAGAACCGGCGCCGGTGTGCGTCGCAACCGATAGTATATTATTGTATATCGTCATAATACAAAAACACATACTACAAAATATTAATAGTTATAAATGTAGGATAATTGTGTAAGCAAATTCCAAACAAAGTTTACATTTTATGAGAAAGATCTTGTAAAATTGTAAATGGTGATAATTAGTACTTAAGGCTCCCGGCCCTAATGTAATTTTACCGTAAAAAATACACTCAACAGTAATAATGAACATGTAATGTAGAATCAACCAAATTTGATCATTACAATTTTTTAATTAATAGAGGAAATAATTTTGCAGCCCACGCTGAACTCCGTTTTTCTATATTTAAATTTAAAACTTTGTAATTTTATAACAATTTTTTTATGACGTTATTTAATAGTAAATAAAGAATCAAAGTTCTATTAGGGCTATACAAATCTTCTTCTTTTAGATAAAAAAACAGCTATCCAAATCTGAAAATTCTATGAGGCCCCAAAGTTTTTCCTCTGAAGTCATTTTTGTCAACATAATACACCGGTCCCCTCCTCCTAATTCTAGTGTATCTGATAGTATAGGAATGGAAAAGTATTATAATTAAATTGAAAATATAATTTTAAAAATGTATACATCGGTGGAATATTTGGAAAATTGGCACCATATTCTCTTAACTCGTAAACGACGTACCTTCTATGTAATAGCACAAACATTTTTGTTTATATCATAAGTAATTATCATTAATCATTGTCTATATGGCTTGAACAAATTATAACATACTAATTAATATGGACACATAGAATAATATCGGGTTGTAAAATTTTTTAATTATTACATTTTCTTGGAATATTAAGGTGCCAAATTATATGAATAATTAGTACTCGTCATGCTCCTAAGTAATAGTCTTTCTTAGTCACACATGTCTAAGATATCTTGCTCTTTGTACATCACTGCATGACTATGATACCAATAACGTCTATTAGTATCATAGTCATGCAGTTATTGAATAAACCATTTATAAGTTATCATTAAATCGTAAGTCATTAGTATGTAATATATTTTATGATTAAATAAATATATTTTTTTTTTTTTGTAGTTAAATTAAAATAATTTGTTTATTAAAACTGTTTAAACAATTAAACCGTTTATTATGGTCAGATTATTATGAATAATTGTGAGACAGGTTAAAAAAAAATACAATTAGGTAGGCATAATATTACCTGATATCGTTATTTGATTTAATACATAGAGTTTGTCTTACTAGGACAAGCACATTTATAAGCTATTACAACATTATTTTGTTATCAAGAATACGAAAACATATATTATTATTTCTTGCCCAGAGTGTGATGGTTTTATTTGGTGTAAATATTCCGCCGATGAAGAAGGGAAAATGATGCATAAACACGTCACTTCAATTTATTTTTTTAACGCAAAGAACTTGAAAGTAATATGAAATTAGTTTTGACGTTATTTGAACATCAAAAAAAAAAAAGTTACAACCAATGACGAAGCCGATCCTTTAAGCAAATATGGCTGACACTCAATAACCTTCCGTTTTATGAACAAAATATATTAATATTAGCATAGTCACGCTGTAAAACATATTTGGTAAACAATTGGCCAACTTCTATAACGCAGGATATTGCAATACATAATACTTTGTTGCGTATTATATAATAATATACTTATTCCAATCATTTGCATGACTAATATCTTTGAAAGTTTGAAGAATAACAAAGTTTGTACAACGTTTTTAAGGATGTTAAATCATGAACGATATCGTTATTTAAAAGAAAATATATACAATAATATAATATATAATATATTTTTAAAATGAGAAATGCATTATTATATTTCTAACATGAGAAATGCGTTATTATATTATTATCATTGATGTAATGTGTATTTTATTTAACATCCAAAACTTAAATTCACACTGTCATCACACAGTGTCACACTGTATAATCACAAATAATTGTCGACTATTTAACCGCTGCACTTTATTTACTTTGATTTAATGTGAATGTTATTTATTTGCTAAAATGTGACAAAATATAATAAACAATATAATAGGTACGCTACAAAAATATATAGTAATTGTTTATTAAAAATACAACAATCACTCCAATAATACTCCAATGTTTATCATCGATGCGACGTACCTACACTTCCACCTACGTATTTGATGCGCTTCGACGACGGTCGAGTTTTCGTATGTAAGCTACAAATAATATTTTTTAGTCAAAATTGCTTTAACGAAATCAATGCGCACTTTTCCGGGGCAGACCTACAACGTAAATCTGACGTTAAAGCTGCAGTCGCGTGGAATTCAACAGAATTATCCGACGGCGCGGCGAGATGCGTAGGTCTCGCTCCAATAATGATTAACTAATTGTTGTCAGTTTTCAATTTTTTAGCAGTTGATTATTAACAGGTACCTAGTGATAAAAATATGAAACACCAATGCGCACTTTGCCGGGGCAGGTCTACAACAACAAGAACAGTAATTACGATGTTTCACGTTTAAGCCGTCGTGTACACAGAAATAGACGGTGTGACACGACGCGAGGTAGTTATACCTTATACCAGTTTGATTCCGGGGGGGGGGGGGGGGTGCTATGACGTATATCATGTTCAACAGAAAATTATTATAACAACAGTGAGAGATACCGGTGGCATTACGTCGTAGCTATACGCATTTGTGGCGTTATTGTCGTCGCACCGCTGTGTTTCGGGGGCGAGGATAACGTATTACAATAAATTCTCGAGTTTCATATTATTATTATTATTATTATTATTATTATCCATTTCGCGTTTGGTGGCGGCGGTGCTTTCTTCGACGGCGGTGCGTACGTACCACCCCCCACCCATTCCTCTAGTACGTATATAATAATAATAATAATATGTAAACATAAATAAAATTGATGACGACATTTCAATTCACCCTCACGGTTTCGGCATTGCCTCGGGCCTCTCCTTCATTTGTCAGCGTCACGTTTATCTGTCTCACGCATGTGGGGCATCATCATCCGCCGCACAGAAGTATGAGTATACCTACCTACTATACGTCGTTATTCGGTGGTGCGCGTGCGTGGTGTTGCCCACCACCGAACGTCGTTACACTCAGGCGTGCGAGTTGATTAATATTTGGGATGTGAACCACTCGCTCGAAGAGTCTTTTGGCCGGCGTCGCGATACATATAAACATCTTTGTGTGTGTGTAATACGGGCATAATGTGTGTGAGAAACTTCAACAGAGAGACTACAACAGCTACAACACGCTGCTGACAAGCCGTAAAGCGATACTGCTACGTGTGGTACGTACCTACCCTTACAGCTATAATATAATGAAAGCACCGGTGCACGTTTACGTATTACAATACGGCGGCTGCGGTGACGATGTCGGTGGGTGATGAAAATATTATAATATCAACATATAGTAATGTATTATATCATGCTTGGCATCCATAGGCGAATAACGGGTGAAAAAAATGTAATTAACGCGACACCGAAGCAAATTTGCGGCGCGGTACGTGTTTTTCACCAATTGTTTTCCTTCCCGACCACGCACAACACCATCACAGTATACTAGTGTTGTTATGTTTTAGATGAAACCATAATATTATATACCTATTCGTAATTACGACGACATGTTTCGGAAAGCTGCAACCAAAAATAGTGCTACTATTATCGATATATTACTATTTATCGTCTCGTCGTCGTGCAGGATAAACTACAGGGCGTTCCAAAAAGAATACACCAATTTTCAATAACTAACACTCAATTTAACTGTGGAACAGACAAATTAAAAATATTTCACAAATCTTTACAATTACTACATATCTGTGGCCACCGCCCGCCCGTAACACGAACAATATCGGTATTCCAACTCCTCCACATTGGCAGTTGGCACCGTGAAAGTTCGAGGCTTCCTAAATCGCCACTACCCATAACGCTGAATTGGTCGCACAGGTAACCAGGACCAGCACCTCGATTCCTGGCCCTCGGGATTACCTGACACTCACACTATGAGACTTCTTTGGATGGGACCATGGTATGAATGATAAAGTCTTTACTCCGTCAATGCCAATGCCAATGCGCTGGTAAGTCAGTGCATTGTTTTTGAAACTGTAAATTGTTAAAATATAACTATCATCATCGTCGTCATACTACGGCTATTGTGCTGATATTGTAATATTTAGGTGAGAGAAATATTATATTTAGCAGCCTCAAAATTTAGAGTCCACAGCGCACGATGGCCGATGGTGCCAACGACGACGACAAGGAATCTCGGCAAACGTAAATGAAAACTCAGTCATAAAACGGAAGGGGTTGGAAAGGGTGAATGATTTGTTGTCAGGGGACGGCGTGTGTGGTGGGATGGGTTTTTGAATCTCGGTTCTCGTCAGACAAGTGCACTACGCCGAAATCGTTTAGTCGTGTTAAACCATTTAAATGGCTCGTTTGTTCAACGCTCGTCACACACTAACACACGCTGGTCGAGTGAGCTAGAAACACATGAATAGTATCACAATATAGATTTTGTCCTGCACTTAGATATACAAATACAATGTTGAACGTTTGTGCACACGAGTAAACGAGATAGGTATATCGATAATAATAACGTAAGGAAATACGTACATAAAATATGTTATTGTATTTAATTTTTGGTATATTCTACTTGTTTTAAATATGAACTATGAAATAATAAATAAACAATGGTACAATACGTACACTATGGTAGAAACGTCATACAGTAACAGGAACAATAGATGTATGCATGAAAGGTCAAATACATTATGCAGGTCCAATGAAAATCTGTGATTCGGTTTGTTATATATCCACTTACATAATTTTATATTATCAACAATCTCATACAAAGGGAACATTTTTCGTGTTGAAATATTTAAAATCATATATTCTAATAATATTATAATATTGACCATTGCTTAGTTCGGACTTCAGAAATAAATCAAGTAGAATCATAAAATCGTCAAAAAATTTCCAAATGATACTGCGAATAATATTATGTCTTATTTATATTTTAATTTATTTTAATTATTGTAAAGCAAAGTGTAAATAACGTACCTACATCGTTAAAATGAAAAAAATTAAAACAATATATTTATGTAACACAAATATCATATTATTATTTACTAGCTTCCATTGACTTTTATACTACGGCAACGATGGAATCCGCCAAATTTAATAATAATATAGTACCTAGCTCCCATAATAGACTATCATCTGTTGTATAAGTTTTATTTTTAAGCAAACACTATAGGCTAATGCGTTCGTAATGTGTTACTCACAAAGTGAAAACAGCGTAGATTTGTTACAACAACAATCATCTTAAAACGTCTAAGCTAAACAATACTGGATTTATTAGATAACTTTATACGCAGTGGTTGGAAAACATGAAACGCAAAGAGGGTGCACGTCACGAACACCCGTTTCGACGAGGAGTATTTGACCATACGATAAATAAATCACCAACCATAGATGTTTGTAGGTAGTGAAAATGAAACACTCCAATATTTCTGTCACGTATCAATTCCAAGCGACGTTTCGTTCGTTTGTATTTAATTGACCGTATCGGTCGTAAAGTTTTACGTCGACAATTGTAATTATGTCGAGTTGTTTTAAAATGCTGAATGGATTCGAATAAATCATCTGACATAAAATTATTCTGAACGCTCATTTGAGATGCCAATAATATTTACAGATGCCATATTAAGTAATAATTATGTCAGTGTTAATTTCCAAGTAAGAAAAATAAAATATCAGTATAATAATTTAAGCCATCGGTGATATAAACAATATATAATCTAGATTTTATTGAACACCGTTGAAAATAAAAAAAATAAAATCACGTCTAAATTAGTTGAATTTCTATATCGAATAAACAATATTATTAGCGGTGGTATTGTTTTGTTGTTTTATCGATAAAAAAAAAAAAATACAAAAAACGTAGAGAAAAAATACAGGAGCAGATGTTTTTATATTGTTTGTATAGAAAATAAACAGTAGAATGAGTACGAAATCATATTACCATTTACTGCGCGTACATACAGCAAATTCGATTGGATTGCTCTCAGTAGTAGGTATCGACGTGACTTTTCATGAAAAGTATAAACCGTCACATATATATTTTTATAACGTATATATAGAACCATAAAAATACGAGAGCATAATATTGTTTGTGAATCGGAGAAACACCTTTTTCCTAAAACGTGTGTACATCTATTTATCCATCTATCTGTCCATATATATATATATAATATATATAGATTATTATTATGTTTATGTTATTATGTGTATGTTTTGTTTTAGGTACGGTGATCGAGTTTAAAAGTATCGCGTAATCCCGTGGTACGGGGGACAGGAACGACTTAGGAGCCTATTATTTCTGCATCGTTTCCGGTAACGGTAATTGCGACCGGTGGACTATTTTGTCTGGATTGTAGTAGTAATAGTTGTACTAGTTATAGTGAAAATAAAAGTGATGGAAGTATATTATAGTAGCAGTAGTGGTAGGTATTTGTAGTTGTAGCCGTAGTAGTAGTAACTAGTAGTAGTAGGTAGTGGAAATGTTGGTAGTAGAGTGGAAGTGATAATATAATAGTGGTAATGATAAAGAGAGAAGAAGTGCAGTCAGTAGTAGAAAAGTAGTGTTGGGAGGTTGGTACCTATATATGTTAACGGTACATTACGTTAATCAGATCCAGTAACAAACAGTAACGTGCCCCAGGGACTTGCAACTGTACCGAAAGACAGAGGGAATACAAAGTATATTTATTATATTATCTCATTCTCTACTCTTTGGATATTATTTATATTGTATTATTATTGTTATTTATTCATATTTTATATATATATATATATATACACATTTTTTTTATTTAATACGATTTCTCTACGACCACAAACTATTGAAAAGGGGCCGTTGTGCGACTATGACAACGACCGAATTTAACAAGCTGTCCCTAGTTGATGGTATGTGTGGTGATGGATTGCCCGGGCAAATGTCGAGACGATATAGGTCCTTATCTATGTAACCTTTGAACGGTCACGGTGGTGAAGAAACGCGCAGGGGGGGTGGAAAATAATAATATAACATAACAAACTTTAACCGATCGCCATTCGAGAATGACTGATGTGACTTGAAACAAGGGATTCAATATCAGTCAAGCTCAAACTTTACTATTATTATTTTTTTCTCCTTCTTTTTCTTCTTTTATAACCTTTTTATCTTTATTTTTCTCGACGATTGAATTGATTTCCGACCGACGTATATATTGTTTACCCGGTTATTTACTTTGGGATTTTAACGCGCGCGTACTGAAATATAATGACGTATTTAAGAACATAATTATATGATGTTAGAAAACAATAAGATTCACCATTGACGACAATTTGGACATGGCGATTAATATCACGCATAATTAGAACATTAATTAACATGAAATCGAAATATAATGAGTTTATACATTTTGTTTAATTGTAATTATTTTATACTTGAAACAGATGTTAGATAAAATCTGAATTTGTACAGTATATTCCAAGTGATAGCTCTAGGCAAAACAATTCGTTGTTTCCTGGTTGTTTTTGTTACGACTATTCTCAGAATAATATTTATTTGTTTTTATTAGACTAGAAAATTTAAAAGTATTTATGAACACAACGTATTACATTAGCTAAGTTCAACAATTTCTTCTATTATTTTTCAAGTTTGTTGGTAAAACCTTAATTGGAAAATTTTGTTGAATACATTTTATTTTTGAATCCGAAAGAAATATCACGAACGCTGTTCCTGAAAGTTATCTCAAAAATAACCTCCGATTTACTTCTTGTAAATTTTGCCATACAATAATATGTTTTCCGTAACAAAAATTCATTTTCTCGTGATCAAAAAACAAGTATGATGGCCTGTCGCCAACGACTAACTATTTGATATAAATTATTAAACCTCTGAGTTGAGAAATATTATATATATTTATGTGCACAGATTTAAATTAATTTCTATTATATACTGTTTTTACGGGTATATTAGAAAACTGTGAATTTTCTAAAATTCTGGAAATTTTTAAGAATTCCAATGTAAGTGGGCCAATAGATATAGTCAAATTAGTAGTTTTATTATGCGAAGACAAATATTACATGGTTTGCAATTCAATATAATATCTAGATATTATGTATTGAGTTATGACCTACAAACCTAAAAATGTATTTCAAAAAAAGAATGATTTTATATTTTATTACTATTTATTGATACACGGATTATACTTCCGTAACATTTTACTTTACATAGTCATCTGGGATATTTTCACTTTGGTAGCAATTCTTCATTATATGCATACCAAATTATATTAAAAGCTTCAGTAAACTTCAGGTATGTGATTATCAAGGTAGACCGTTGACTATTCTGTATTTTTTTTTTATTATTATTACTATATGATACATGATACATGGTCACACCTAAGTAAGTAGGTAACCGGAGATTAACAGTTTGTGTTTTTCAAATTTTGAAATATTAAGATTATAAAAATTGAGTATTATGGGAGTTATTATTGAGTGCATACACAATTTTAATATTATTACCTTGATAGTTGATGGTGAATAAAATTAACGCGTCCACTGATTTTCATCAATTACCATACATTAAATAAAAATAATAATATATAATATATTATAAAATAACTAATATACTAAAATAAGACATTAAACACGAAATGTAGTTTAAGTACTTTTGAAATGTTTGAACTACTTGAACACCATTATTTGCACGAATAACTTTACTATAATACAATATCAATATGAATTATATGTTGTTTTAAAGTTCACATTAACCGCAATAAATTGGTAATTTTAGAAATTGTGCGGGAAATATAGAAATGTTTGAAATAATAAATTATATGTATAGTCCAAAAATGCCCATTAAATGTGTATTCCACACATTTACACTATTATATTATACATTGCCCCTATAATATATTAACTATTCATTTTCAGTTAATATTTTTTTTAAACTTTTTATGTTATAGGTAAAATAATAATTAATTGTAAATATTGTATTCTATAGAAATAATCCTGAAGTTTTTATGTAAAAAAATTATTTATTTATAAATTGTATACAAAGATGAATTCATAATTTTAATGACTTACAGTACCTAATAAATTATACAGTTAAATTATTTCTTCTTTAGAAATTTTGTTTGAATATTATATCGAATGAGCTAGACAAACGTTATATGTTAGTTATAATATGTAGAAATTAGATGAAAAATAAAGGTAATTTGAGTTTATAAATTAAAATGCCAGGACATTGTACAAGCTTTTGTACTTACCAAAAATAATGAAATAAAACGTAACAATTAAACCACTAAAAGTACGTTATACTGGCAACTTCAGAAATTACATGTACAAATATAATACGTCTTTACATTTTAAGTACTGAGAGTATTACGCAATAAAACAACTTAATTGATATCTTAAAGTATTTTTTTTCAATTGTAGTTGCACTAAAATGTGCATTAATATTGATGAACACTAATAAAGATTAAAAAAGTTGCACTAGGAAACCTTTATTGAACTAAGTATATGCACAATTCATGAATAATATTATATTGACTTTTTGTTTCCAGAACATTTTATTCATTTGTAATCTACACGTTCTTCTGTTATAATATGTTAGATTTAAAATTTGCCATACATTTTATCAAATTTATTTACACAAAATAGTTTTATCATACATTCCGTTATTAAATTTTACATTTAGGAAGTTATTTCCAAAATAATTGTTTACATTTTCCCATATTTTATAAGCACTTATAATTTAAAACACATTACGTATTATAAACATTAAATATTTATCTTACAGTTTTATAGAATCAAGTTTAAAATATTATGATCATAGTTTAGTAAAAACTAAATAGGTATTACGCAAGATGTTACCATAAATTAGGCGTTTCAATATAAAAACCGATTGTCCTCTTTTTTTTTTTTATTGGTTGAAGTGTGTTTTTGTGTTAATGTAATATTATTTTGATTGATGTATTTATTATTATTGTTATCGTTGTATGACAATATCTTAGATGTTTTGTAACATAAAAAAATCTAAGAATCTATAGTAATGCATTGTTATTTTCAAACAATATATTAAGTACCTGCTCATAAAGTGTTTATAAATGGATATGCAAAACTGTCAAACTTGCAGATGCTAACTTTGTAAACATGTTTCTGAAAACAGATGACGTGACAGATCTAACAGTCATTATAACTATGACAACCGATTAAGGTTTTTTTATATTTTATTTTCATCGGCAAAACTCCACGCTGCTTTTGTGTTGCTGTTGTGGTTTCTGATGTTTGGTAAGCATACAATTTAACCGCTTTAATGTGATAACAATTTCTTGTCCTAACCAAAAGATTCTTTGAAATCGTGCGATGCGTAATGAATTATTTTCAATACTGTAATTTGAGGCTACTTAATTAAAATAATATTATCAGGTTTTCCTGGTTGTTGGTATTTTTAATAAATAATTATATTACATTATGCCCATGAATATAGTTAATATTAAATAAACATTTTATATCATTTTAATTTATGTATATTACATTTCAAATAATAATAATAATATTCTTTATTAAAATATTTAGAAACTTTGATCTTAAGTTTTTCAAATAAAAAGTTTTTTAATATTTACCAAAACATGTTACGTGAAAATATTTCAAATATAGTTAACCTTTTGTAGTAAAATATGCCGTTCAATAACATTCTGATAATAGTGATAATAGTCAATAATAGTATAATTTTCAACAATAATGTACTACATTTTAATAAATAATATTCTAGTTTTCTTTATAGGTAACCCTTGCATTTTTGTTATACTTACGGACCAATATATTCATTTAAAATTAAAAATAGGTTATTTTAAAATGTAATTACAGCTGTTAAACTAAAATATCCAACCAGATTGAGGCTTTATTCAACAAGATACACATATCATACAACTAATAGTTTAACTTCTACATAGAAAATAAGAGTATTCTAAAACATAAAACTTTATTTTTCGTAAAAGAAACGAGATTTGTGTAGGTAAAATAAATTTTAAACAGTTTATATCTTAAAATCCTAATTTTGAATACTCGTAAGTAATTATTGTTTAGAACAAAAATAACGTTAAAAATAATTAAAAAATAACATTTTTACAACAAACTCCTAATGAGTAAAATTGTCTAGGAATTGTTAAATAATTTCTCAACGGTTATGGAAATGCATAGATAACGCATACATAATAAGAGAGCAGCTTATAAAATAAATTAATATAAAAATCTTAATTAATGAGAAATTGTTGTTCAAAAATAGCTTTTTATTTAATATTTAAAGAGTTCTGAATTATATTGCTTCGTGTAACAATTAGTTTGTTTAATATATTAGTTTAATATATTAATATAATTATCCTACAGTGAAATATTGCGTTTTATGAACTTAATATACGTCATGCAATCTATCTGAATTCATTATAAAATATGTACAATATAATTGCTTATTTTAATCAAACTCTTGTCGCTGTATTCGAAAACATTTTTTTTATATAATTTATGATGATTTTCTGAGTTCAAAGTCGAGTGTATTATATTATAGTTTAGGATAATAATAATATAGTTTTTTGAATCAATATTGGTTTCCAATGTTTAAATATAACTATTTCAGTTTGCAATTAAAATAATTTCAATATGAAAAACCCCATACAATTATTTTAAGAAGTCTGCATAGTATAGTATCTTAACTGTTGACGTACGTATTCTTAGTGTATGAACATAAAATGTAAAAATTATAAACGGTTTTTTATTTTAAAACGTTATCACCCGATATAAAACACGGTTTCAATAAATATAATAATTTACCTACTTTTAAAGGTATATAATATTATATATAATTAAAACGCTCACGATAGTTCGGTAATACGTAATATAAAATATAACTATTACATGCCTGCCTGTGCGTTAATGTTTTGTTGGATTTCATTATTATTGTGACGCATAGGAAAATATTATTTAAGGTACTTCAAGCGTAAACACAGTTTTAACACTATACTTTGAGTTATATGTATTATTACTATCAATTATTTAATTAAAATATAACTTAAGTAATATTATTATCTCCATCGTGATAGCAGCATCGATCTTTACCAATGTGAACAATTTATATTATTATTAATACAATTTATAATATTTCGTACTGTACAGGCAAAATGGCTATTGTTGACATGCATGCCGTTGATTTGCCTATCCGGAACGCCGGCGAATTAGCATCTAAATAATTCTGTTTGTTCTAATACCACTAAGAGTTTTGTAACTTTACTATGGAGAACAATAGTAATATAATAATTTAACTTTTGGTGAAAATATTTTGGACCTAGAAATTTAAGCAATTCATTCATATAATAAATTACTTAAGCACTTTAAACTGTAAAAAAAAATGTTCCCGTTCTTGTTTTTGTTTTTATTGGTAATATTATGATTATTGACATTATAATACCGTCACGTTATCTATACCAAAACAGACTAACTGCGAATAGTATGTTAAGCCATATATTCTCACAGATTAAATAAACATTGTGTATAATATTTAGGAACCTATGAGGTATATTAATGTATTGTCACGTACGATGAAAATAATGAAAAATATGAATTCCAATCAAATAAAAATGGTATCGTAAAGTTAACATTTATCTTATCATAAAATGCCATTTAAAATGTTTCAGTATTTTTTTTTTTTTTTGACCTTAACCAGTATTAAATGAAAAATATTTATAATAAAAAAAAAATTTAATTTTTCCATATAATAATGTCCTTGAATACCAATTGAAAATTGAAAATAAATAAATAATAAACGGTGAAATTAATATATGTTAAAATTGAAAATTAAATTTGCGCTTTTGTGTGCAGTGTTTATTATTTATATTTTCGAATATTACCACTGCACAAAATAATAATAATAATAATAAATAATATTGATGATATAATATAATTGTCTGGCGCACTAATTCATTGTTTAAACTTATAAAGATTTCCCGAAAATAGAATCAAAATATTCATTAATTTTAAAATATAATTTTTTGTGAACATTTACTTATGTATAAATAATTATATGTAAATATATAACAAAAATTAAATTCAATAATATAACTCCAATAAAAAATTATTATTTAAATTTTATTTTTTTAATCCACGATTACTCATTAAAAGGTTTATTAATGTTACAAAATCCAATTATCATTCATGAGTGTGTGATTGTGTGTGTGTGTGGAAGAGAATCAGAAAAAGAGAGAGTGCGAGATAGAGAGAGAGAGAGAAAAAAGTAAGAAACATAACTACTAGTACAATAATTTCCACATGGATAAATAAAACAAATTTAGTATAATGGATTATATTTGTTGAATGTTGTATCTCATATTTATAAGCGACAAATAGCAAGTTATATTAAATAATATAATATATTATTTTCGTACCTATTCAAATATTCAAATGATATATTAAAATGAATTCGCATATCATTCATTGTAAATGTATTGGTTAAAATCAAATAAATGCAAAGATACATTATACTAAATTGATATAATTAAATTGATTACGTGGTGAATGGATGTTAAATTGGCAGATTTGTCACTCGATTTACAACAGTTGTCCGTGCCAGTGTAGACTGATACACCCTTTTTGGTTACTAACGAAAAAACAACGACAATTGCGTGACGAGGATCCCATAAAAACTACTTCCCCTCGTTCAGATGCTCAACCCGATGTCATATTATCCTCTATTCCACTCCAATTTTTTTCAATTCCATAAAAAATAGATAAAAATTTTCCCACAGAATTACTTTCTCTCTCTAAATACCGCAGAAAACCGTGATGGTGTTCACACTACGTCGTTAGTTACAAGAGGAAAATTTAATTCGTATATTTTTCTTTCTCTGAATCGTGTTAAATCAATACAGCTAATACGAATTGGGCTTGTTGATCGTGTACAACACTATGTACTCCCATTAAAAATAAACGATATATATTTGCGCTTAATAATGTTAACATACCGTCACAATTTTCTTATAATTCAAAACTCTGCGAATTACAACGAACTAACGTCATATTGTATAATGTTTAAAAAAATTAGAGTAGGTACACATTTTATTTTTTTTATTTTTATACTAATATTTTGACGTATCCAATTTTGTCGAATCGACATAAATTCAAATTTACATAGTATAACGTCTAAATATGTTTCTCAAATTAAAACGGTAATTTTATTATTTTTAATTGCCCCTTTAAAATATGTAAAACCATGTAAACGTAAAGTAATTTTTACTTTAAATTATATTATTATATCCTTTGTTATACTCAGTTACACTGAATATATTTGCATATAATTAAATAAGTTTTTGCTACAAGTGTAATTTAAAACATTTCAAGATTTAGTTTAGTTTCTAATACTATTGAGTGTAACTCGATTTAATTACTTAGTTTTAGAATATATTATGTATTATTAACGAATATTTCAATTAAACGTACTGTTTATGTACCTATATATAATATGAGAACCATATATTATTTTGTCAATAACTGGGCAATTTTCTTTTTGTTTATTTTATTGTTTTAATGCATGTATATTGTATATAATAAATATTTAAAAATAATTATATTTGAAGTTTATGATTTTGGACAAGTTTAATTTTTATAAAAAAAAAATAATAATAAAGAGACAATAGT
>NC_042495.1:82551989-82594718 GCF_005508785.2 Acyrthosiphon pisum
GTTTTTCCTTAATTTTTCTTTTGTTTTTCCCGGCGCTTTTGAAAACTACTGGGAAATTTAAATTTTGACCTCCCAAATGCACCAACGATATTCACTTCCTGATCGAACAAGATACTGAAGTTGAAAATCGTATTATTATTTCGACTACTTATCGTGTACACAGACACAAAAAAAATAAAAAAATAAATAAAAAAATAAAAAAATAAAAAAATAAAAAAACACACATCATTGTAAAATCAATACATTCATCGTTCCACTCAGAATCTAAAATACAGTAAAATGTTACTTAGTTTATGATGTGGACTGACGTGAACATAATATGTAGAATATAAAAAAAAATGTACATTTTCCAAAAAAGGAACATTTTTCAGCGGGTCATGTGAATAATTGTATTTATTAATACCTATCTATAAATAGGTGAGTATTTTATGAACTAATATTTTTGAGTAATACACTATAAAAAAAAACAAATTACTATTCAAACAATATTATAACGATTTTTTTTAAAAAAATTCAAAAATATTAATTATTGTAGAAACATGAAATATTTCACTATATTTTTCTATACACAATACAATTTCAAAATACAAGTATAATTGATAAGTTATTTATAGGTATTTTATTTTTTTGAATTTGTTGCTTCTTTAGTTTATAAAAATTGCTATTATCGAACTATAATCATGAAAATGTTTAATAGATTCCTCATATGTTTTATATACAGCTATTCAATAATGTTTAAAATAGCTAAGCGTAATTTTATTTTTCAAATAATTAAAGTCTTAGTTTTCACAAAATTAAAAATTCATACATTGAATAACAATATTATTTTAAGATATAACTTATTATATATACTAGTCGAATTTTTTGTCAAAAATCTCTTCATCATACCGCATTAGTTTTAACTTACTCTAAAATAACTTACTCATATAGTAACATTAAAATTATAAAATATCCTTAGAATATAGACTGATACGTAGGTAGTTATTGTTGAATTCTTATTACATACATCCATTACATTGGCTAGGTACTCATCAAAAAGGCGTACTTGAAACCAACTAGACAGCATAGAGACTTCCTAGGTTTATGTGGTTTTTTTCAATATTATTTTAACGGTATAACACATAATATTAACTATATTATTGAATTGTAATTTTATTGAAAATAGCCAGGACATTGTAACAATAGTGATACATATTTAATTATGAACAAGAGATACCTCGGTAATTTATTATTTATAAAATTGTGTATCTTTAAGAATTTTTTTATTATAGTATAACCGTTGTTAAACAACAGATAATCAATAATATTTTATTTGGTAATTGTTATATACCCGACTTCAGCACGAAAAAAAAACATAATGACTACAATAAATTGTTTTAATATTTGAAACGTAACCCACAATATTTTACAATGGGATTTTATCGGAGAATCTAGGTAAACGACGGAACACAACAGACCTTAGGGCGAAAACAACAAACAGTGATCTGAAATATAAATATATTATGGTTTGTAAAGAAAATCTATCATGTTTTTATAGTTCAACATGTTACCTTAATTTCAATATCTCCAATAATTCACCTATTGCTAGTTCACTGACAAAACGTACAGTAAAATTTATAATTATATTAAATTTAAAAATTAAAAAAAGTTTAGTTTTTAATATAATTAAAATAAAATATTAAAATATGTAATAATTTTGTAATAATACATTATTTAAGATTTTTCATAAATTGTTTCTTGTAAAAAGAGAAAAGTGTTCTGGTAACTTTAATAGTATTACAATAGTATAGTGTATATTGTTATAAGTGTTAGATAAAAAAATTTTGAAAAAAAAAATATATTATTTATTTCTAATAAACGGTAATTATAGTAATATTTTGATCGTTATTGTATTCAAAAAATAATTATTTTTATACATCAATATACAATTCGTTGTTAAACTAATGTTGTTAGTAAAATAATTTTATAAACCAACATTTCCAAACATTACCAAATAGAAATTACCTATATTATATTATTTTTTATTTATATATATATTATTTGTGTCACGTATTTATTAGAATTTATATTACTGTTTTAAAATTGTAAGACCACCATTAATTGTATCTATGCATACATTGCATAATCATAATTGTTTTCTTGTTTTCTATGGAGTCTGTGCATATAATAGTTATTCAAAACTAGTGCAGTACTCTTAGCACACAGCAAAACTATAATATTAATCTACTATCAACATTTCAAATCGATAGCTCTAATAGGTTCGGCTTTGCGTTGTTAAGAATCAGTCGCTCAGGACACTCTCGTTTATATAAGTTATATGGTTATTACTTATTATGCATAAAAAACATTCATTAGGTACCTAATGACCTTTTTCTTTCCGTGTTATCGAGAACCAGGGAAGGGACTGGTTTTGGCATTGCTTCTCTCCCGGTCCCCATCGTTTATTATGCAAAAAAAACAAAAGTTATTTCACAGCAATAAGCATCCTGGGATGCACCCCACTCCGCTACCAATGTGACCGCCTGGGAACCGTGCTATGCGGAGTGCTTACAATAATTATTAAACTATAATTATATATGACGTAGGGCATTGTCCTATGCATTTGGTTTCGCGGGCTGACCGGAGTCCACCGCCCTGGAATCTCGTCAGTGGTTGTCACCTTTTGAGTGCCATGCCTGCCGCACTGGAATCTCGTGCTGTCGTCCTTCGAGTTCTTCTTCGGTCCGCGGACTGTAGTATTGACCTGGTGATAAGGAGGGTGGTCTAGGATGGTTCCTTAGTACCTAATGACCTACCTATTCGTTATTGGCTAAATAGAACATTTTTATAAAATTATAAAAACTGGTTTTGTTTGTCTAACCTTTTCGACATTCCAAAATAAAAATACTTCACGAACTACAAACATGCGGAAAAATTAATTACTTTGCTTTAATTTCTCGAAATGTATAATAAATGTACCTACGAATACGCGCGTCTCAAGACAGAAGCTCTGTGTGCTTCACTACGGGTTCATTAGAAATACATTAAAGTGTCAAACGAAATAAAATTACAACAATAAACAACATTCCTACGCTGTGTTTGTTTCATTATGTCAATAATCGTATGCTCTTCATCACAATGTGTTGGTGCAAGTTTATTTCATCTACGCTGTACAAATATTGGGTTATACACCATTAATGCGTATTGTACATAAGGATGTTCGTTACACTTTGATGACGTGCGGATAAATATGAATTTCCCGAGATCTAAAACAATACGCATTGTGTATGACAAATTAGTATATTATTATAATATGTTGCTTACAATAATACGTATTATTTATCATATTTTGTGAGCATAAAACACTTGCATACAGAACTCAGTCGTTAATTCATAAAAATCAAATAGATTCTCGACGAATACATTGTGTGATACTATACATACATGAATAACACTAACTATATGTATATTGTATACTTGATTTGGACGCTGTTGTATGCACGTTGTTGTATCCTACTGTTTTTTTTTACGCTCAATCAAACGTATGACCAACATACTTTAATAAGTCATCGGAATACATCATTCAAGATTTATTTTTTGTTCATTAGGTAATATATAAGTTTAGATTATGTAGCTATACATTGTCTATTACAATAATAACTATTAGGTAAGTATATACTCATGTGATGACGCTAACTTGCAGCTACCCGCATTATAAAATTTCGGAATCATTTGTACCGGTCGAATTCGGACTTGCCGTCGGATAAGTCTGTGGATTTGCACAGGATCAGCAACTCATCTTACGTCAACAACGTCCAGTACACAATTATTGTGAACGTGCAAGACAGACAAACGCAGCAGGATATTTTCGTGAGACAGCATCCCGTGTGTCATCTTCGATTGCGTCAATTATCGATACCATGTGGTAGCTATTATAGCACCACATATTGACGGACACTACACAACTGATTACATTTATGATACTATAACGTAAAATATATAGTAGAGGCAGAACAACAGTGCAATAATACGGATCGAAAAAAAAAAGAAAACTGACAGGGAAAAAGAGAGGGGCGGGAGAAAAACCGACCGGGCACAGTGGTCTCTGTGGCCGGCACCACCGATGGCGGTGCGTATGTATGGGGCGGTGGGGAAGGAGTAAAAATGAGACGACTAATCATTTTAAATTGCATTACGAGTCGTCGGTGGCAGTGGCGGTGGTTGCGGACGCGAGAAGGAAAGGGTATAACGTCGTCGGTCTGTTAAAATAATTGAATCGAGATAAAAGTTTAGCCGGGATCGCGACCCGGGTCTATTGTCTTGGTCCAAATTGCGGTCTGCCCCCTTTTAGACCCCGAAATCACCCACCTCCGATGACCCTCTCACCCAACACCGACCTACACTGCCTGATGCGCGTGCGTAGACTGTGGCACGTGGAAGTGGTGGTGGAGTAGATGGAGGTGGTGGCGGTCATACGGTATACAATTTACTGTATACAACCAGGCCACGTGACCGGTACCAGGATCCGTCCCCGCGGTGAAAGTCAGATTTTTCCAAAAGGTTTTTCCAACTACCTATTTTTTATTTATTTTTTTATTAAGCTTTACACTTATACGGATTCGGAATGTCACAGTAAAGTACTGAGTTATATATCATAGTCGTCACTGCGACACTCTTCGAAATAAACTGTCGTCTTACTACACCCCCTCCCACAGCAGACTCACGGAAAACTTACCGGTTTTCTTCCATGGTAAATTACGATCATTGTAATATACTAATTGGCCATAAGTCTAAACAATGCGAAAACCGACTGGAATAATATTATAATATGATTGGCGCCGTGTACTAACAACCCTCTGCCCTGGCAACGAACAAAGTCACTTTCGGGGACGGATCGCTGGTCGTGGTCGACTACAAACACGACGACTGCAGCTGTGCTGCTCTCACTGTGTCGATCGGCGTGCGCGTTTTTAACATTATATTATAACAATATGAGTGGTGTTAGGGTTGAGGACGGGTCGGCGTTTATTGCGTAGTCGATTCTAATGCCGCGACGGGCGTACTATACGCTGCAGGATAATGGGGTTCGCGTAATCGACCGTAAACCGGAAAAAAATATTATAACTGGGAAGGTTTGTTATAATATTATTATGTAGGTATCACGCGAATATTAAAACGAGTTCAGGCATGTTGTTTTTTTAATCGACGAACAATATTATTAGTCCGTACAAATAAATAAATATCCAAAACCGCGGCGTACATATAATTACTTCCTATAGACGATGATGTTAATATGAAAATCAAATTACACAATGTTATTAATTTGTTTACAACATAATACACGACATAACGACAATGGTAATTTTTATAATTGATAACTCACAGTTCAGTGTTGACCGTTGCATCGTACACGCGTATCACGCTCGTTACCTGCTTTATCGTAATAGCCGTGCAATATAGCTCGGACAAACTTTGATCATTTTGCCATAGTGTTTGTATCTGATGTATCTAAAATTGCATCATGTCTCGTGATGAGCTATCAAATCGAAATTTATCGTCATCTTTGTCACCCTTGTCGTCTCCGAAACAAGGCGATAAAAAAAGTAAACCTTTCGTTTTTCCAAACCGATATGAGCCTTTAAGGGTTGTATTCAGCACTCCTACGGTCACAGGTCCACTTCCTATTCAAGGCGAGGTCATGGTCGACTCGAACTCTCGGCCAACGGAAAATACCTTACTCACAAGTCCCCGCGAATATTTTTTACAAATTTAACTAACCTTCATGCGTCAACACACGATATTATCACTATCCTGGGACCATAGATAAAAATACGTTTAGAATATCAAAATATTTAATAAAAAATTAAAACTCTAAACTGTAGCTATAAACAGCCCAGTTATATGTGGGCACACTAATAATATACATATCTTTGCCACTCACTACTACTGTGGGAAATTCCTCCAAGATCACCTACTGAACCTTACCTTATTGAAGACTGTAATAGGACGCGTGATTTGCCGGTCCCTTCATGTTTCTACGCACAACCCACCAACTATAAAGGTTGGTAGTCTTATGAAAAGTTAAAATTTTTCCATGACAAGAAACATTATTTTATTTTCTAAAGTTTAAACCATCGTCTCCTAATTTTCCACCGACTAAAGTCTAGTTACTCGTACTCAACCCGGAATGAAAACATTCGCAGAAGCTGTGACAAACCAACTGATTCATGTTCAGAAATCGTCTCTACTGCACAACTACAATGAATTTCAAAGTTAAATTTTTCAACTCACTATGCCATTAAATTCCTTCCTTACTGACGTTGATTTTCATATACACACTACACAGTATAATAATACTAAAATTATTTAAAATATAATATATCAATCCTTAATTATCCACATGATAATGTAGTCGGGTGCGGTTTTTAGTTATCAATGCTATGACTATACCATGTCAACGTTAATTGGGTTTAATATCATATTAATCATAACATTTCTCATACATTGATATTATTGTTTTTATATTTTTATCTTGAAATTATTAAAGTATTATACCAAACAGATACTATATTACTATTACTTATTACTTACTTACCTACATTACTACTATAATATAATATACATATTAGCATGTTAATTGCTGAAATGCTGTAGTTGTTTTTATATTCTGCTAATATTATTCCATGTTATATTTTAACATTTGAAATGTATCAACCTCTTGATTGTGTATCCATAATTGTAGAACTATAATATGTGTACATTTAAAACTAAAAAAAAAATTGTATGGTAATAATTATAACTATTTTTAAGCACATGCCACAAGCGTCTATAATTTAATACAATTATAATATTACGTATATAAATACTATTAACTATTATATAATTGGTTATTTGATAATAATTAATTTTTAAATATTTTTAGTATTTCAATTAATTTTGGTCATTCAAATTGGATTCCCTTGTAATGTTTAACCCCAATGTGTGTGAATATATTTAATTTGTTTTCATACGAAAGAAATAAGAACGAAAATTTATTACAGAGATTGTAACGATAAATTTGTCAATAAAAAATAAATTATGTAAAAAGTATTTTGATCTGCAAGTACGAACAAGATTTTGTAAGGCAATTTAGTCTTGTGCCAATGCCAGAAATGCCATTTCTTTAATTTTACCGATTATCTTTTTGCAAATACATGTAAGGATTTAAAATGTAGTGTACAGCATGTTTGTGCTTTCTTTATTGGGATTGACCTTACAATACTTTATGTGACATGAATTAAAAATACTTAAGTTAAGTTTATGTGAAGTAAACTATTCAGTAAACCCGACTAATATCATCATGTTATTAAGGGACAAATAACGTGATGGTGTTTAAATTTTATTAGTTGATAAATAACTTTATTCAAATTAATATTATGACTATTATTTTCTGTGCTTTAATCAACTTAAATTTATAAATAGAACTATTTTTTTTAAATGTATTACATTTAAATAGATTATAAGTATTACATATTTTAATCGCTTTTGTTCATATTGAAATGAGCCTACACATAATATTATTCATGCGAAATATCTATGTTATAACACTGAGAATTTCAATAAATTTTGTTGTTATAAAAAAAACATTAAGAATTTAGCCGTAAAACACAAGAAACATTTTTTTTGTCTTTGTAAATAGCAAATACCCTGCAAGTATTAAAAAAAATATCCCACCTATAGGTAAAAAAAAATAAAGCATTTTTGTTCACACTTTATTGCGTTGGTCTTTTAACGAATTTTGTGCTATCGTAAAATGATTGGGTGATATGTGACCAAATAATAAAAATAATAAGACTTTAAAAAGGACGAAAACATATTATAAACTTCTACTTTATTGTAAGATGAAAAATAAAAATGGATTTCTAAATTTTTTAAAACAATTTTGAGACCTCTGATTCAGTGAAATACATAACTAGGTACACCTATCTATAAAAATCGAGTATTGGGATAGCTCTATATGTTTATCGTTTCAAACAAATAACATGGATGATCAACTATAGTATTACAACTCACTCGTTCCATGAATAAAGTTGTTAACAATTATCAATAGTCTAACAATAGTAAATTAACAAATTATTTGCAAATATTGTATAAATTATCCTAAAACAACCATATTTTTTTTAAAATCACGTAAAACGTATGTTTATCCTCGTTTTTATCACATTTTTATAACTACATTTTCGTCACGGACACGTCATTCAATCTGTTACCTAGTATTAAACAGTTTTGTGGTTACTCTTAGTTATTCAAATCACATCAGACACAGTATTTGGGGACGTGTATCAAACTAATCGATACGTTGCGCGACAACACAATATGGTAATGCGTTTTTTTACGTTTGTAGCTCTTTTGAATTGGTAAACACAAATTGATGAATTAAAACATAGGTTTATTTCAATATTACCACCACATACGTCTACGAATATCGACTAATTTTTTACATTTTCTGAAATCCGATTACAATATACGACTGTTAACCGTCACATCTGGAACGTTTTTTCTTTAAAATTACGTAAATGATTAACCAATAGTTTTACAGTATCGTGACATCAACCACACACTAACGTACTAAACCAATAACATTAACTACTAATAAGTGCTCTTTAAATTAATATTTAATGGGACATTTAAAAGTAGCTATCCGAAAAAAAAACTATAAACGGCATAACTTATCAGACTACTCACGTATAATATTATTTTATCTTTTAGTTCTCAGTCTGTGTATAACCATCAACCCTTTATCGTTGCCCATTATTACAAGGTACCGAACAGAAAAAGTTGACTAGTGTAATTAAATAACAAGTAATACGTTTTGTTCTATTCGATGTTTATTTTTCATCTAAAATTATATTTAATTATATTTTAGCTATAACATAATATCTATCTAAATTATAAAATAATAATTTATAAATTATAAGAATAAAAGTTATAACGCAGTTCGTTAACTACATCTACCGATTCGTTCCATTACACTCCGTGGTACACTTCCATATTATAAGTATTAATATTAACGTATACAAGATTATTATTATTTTTTTTTATTTTATTTTAAGAAGACGATACAATATACATTATCTCTTGCTTGATACTCTCTAATACTAGTTGTGATCTCATTCTTTGAAGTATTATATTAATTTAGCGACTAGGTAAAGGGTACCTACGCATATAACGAAAAGTTTGTTTAGAAAATACCTACCCTTTGATCTGTATATGAGACGATATTATATATATGGTAGGTATGTACGCAGGCTATCCTTATAACTACAATTTACTCTATTAAAATAAAATGCATTCATTGAATATTACAGACTTTTCTCATAAATAATTGTTGGGTATATTATATTATATTATAATAGAGAAATTATAATATCTGCCACGCATGCTCACGTTATAAAAAAATTTTAATTAAATTATTATACTTCATTATTCAAATAAATTTAACTAAGGAAATGAAAACACCTAAGCATGTTAAATTCCTGTTTTATATTTATACGGGATATTTTAAACTAGACGTTATATTAATTCATGTTGATAAAACAATACATTTGGGGATAGGTACACAATGTGACCACACAAAGGGAAATAATATAACACCACACTCTTATTAATTGTCGTACTCTGTAGACGAACACTTCTACAAATATAATTTATGTTAAGCACGATTATCAATCGCCACAAATCACAATAATAATCGAGCTTATAGATAAATCACGTTTAATTTGTGTTTTAAAAAAATGGTTAACCAACTATTTGGAATTTTGCCGATATTTTGCCTAAAATATCTATTTTGTTTTGCCTAAATTGACAATATTATTATTCATATTAAGTATTTATAATCTTGTGCCATAATATTATAATGATAAAAACTCGATGGAATATTTTTTTAATAGTTATGTTTATTTTTAAAATGATTGGTAAAAACTTCTTCATTAGATATAATATTATAATATTGTCCAGTATATTATACAGAATTTTTGACATCGGTGCATTATTATTCAAATGTTATTGTAGTTTATTAGAGTTTTTAAACTAGGTACTTAATAACTTCAGAATAAACGAAAATAATTTACTTAGCCACGGATAGTACATTTTTGTTAATTTCTTATTCGTTGGTCATTCGGTATTTTTCATTGTGCTGCTTTTCGCTTGTGTTTCGTGATATATCTTGTTTAAAAAGTTATATTTTGTTCAAAAAGTGAATATGCAATACGTAATTTCACAAAGACTAAAAAAAAAAAAAAAAATACTGTACGATTTATTGTGAGGAATAAACATTATGCTGAAATATAATGTAATTTGAGATATTCAACAAAATGTTATAGGGTCATAAGGATGGAATTTTTTTTTACTGTCATTCAATATTTTTACGTCTGTGATGGTTTGTATGGTTCTTTATTAATACGCCAAGTAAAAATGATGTGGTAATATATGTATATTATAATATTTTATGATTAATTTAATTAAAATATTATTTCGTTTATCATCAAATACAACTTTTGGTATCATATCATTTGACTATTAAACTATTTATTTTATTTAAAACACCTTTGCTATTGAGAGGAGGATCTTTAACTGAGCTTAAACTGGTTATGACCACATTATGTGTTAGGTATAATATATGTTTGATATTATTAGGTCGTGTATTGTTTTTTACATGCAAATTATTTAAATATTCGGAGGAATTGATATTTACCTCGAATCGTTAACTGTATTTTGTAGATTTGCTTTATGGGGGTCGACGTTAACACATCATCGTTGTCAAAAAGACGTAACGTCACAATTATTATTCAAGATCACACCGTTTGCCTAACTTTCAGCCATATTATTATAATAATATATGCACTAATATTTTTTAAACGATTTTGGGTTAGCACCCGAACGCCATCACAGCAAATCGTTTTTCACTTGTTGGGACGCAGCCACGTATGATAAAATTGATAGTGTCACATAATATGACGTTGACAAAATACTATATATTCCCATAATCCCGGTCACAGAAGATATCTTCATCCTTTCCCCGTATAGGTTATAGACCAGTATTATACCGCTAGTCAGACACTCACCGTCGCCGTTATTCCGAACGCGTGATGAATATAATTATAATAATATATTATATTACATATTATATTTTATATAATAGGACCAATAGGTAGTAGGAAGGTATGTATGTATTAGGTTGGCTTATCTCGTTTCATCTATTATCGTAAAAAATGTTTCAGGAAATTTTAGATTAGTTCTAATCTGATACTGAAGTTAGGACAATATTATGTTTCCGCTCTCAAAACTATTAATTATGCTATACTTTGGACAATAATAATTTATAATTCTAATTTTTATTTTATTTGGTAATGGAAAATGTCAATGTTAATTGGAAATGTTGCTTTCCACAATATAACATTATAACCTATTAAAATATCAGGTTATATGCATAATATATTTTAGAGGTATTATACATATATTATTATACTCGCACGCACGTCAAACCAAGCTCGTCTAGAATATTCCAATTTTCTTTTCCCCTTAGATTTTATATTAATATCACCGAGTTCCTCAGGACTTATGCGTACATTAAAAATGCGAAACGAATCAAGTAAATGTTTTATTTGTACAGCAGATTGTGAAAGAATATGTTTCAAATCTGCAATTCACGAGAAACAGTACATTTAATTTCAGTTTCTCTTGTAAGCACCGCGTGTTCAATATGTATGGAAATAGGCTAACAATGCTGGAACTATATTTTCCAATTGTTTTTTCAATACATATAATATTACATCACACGGTGTTCTGTTCAGACGAAGAAAATCGCGGGTTTTATAGTTGAAAATGTCATATTTAATTGGTCATGAATACATAATATAGGTGTAAATAAATTAATTTTAATAACGTATTTAGATAGGTTAATTAAACAGTTATATTACATTTAGAGATAATATTTAGTTATTGTTATATCGTGCAAGAATTTAATATTATTTTATCATTAGTTAGTTATAAAATTTCCTCTAATACACTTATTATTTTCTATATTAATCTGAAATCTCAATAACATAATATATAAAAGGACAAAGTGACTGACTGACTATCTGATCTATAAACGCACAGCCCAAACCACTGGACGGATTGGGCTGAAATTTGACATACTGATAGGTATATTATGAGGTACCTAAGCGTCCTCGAAGTAAGAACTTTGGAAAGTTGACCACTATAATAAAAGGGTAATAATAAGGCGTTGTAGGAATACAACATTATTGTTAGGTATCTAATTATTGTGACCACATCAATTTTGAAATTGAAATTTTGTTCAAATTCAAATATTTTTAAGTATTTACTTATCACGATTTTATTTTATTTTAAACCGTATTTTTTTGTTGTAAAATAAAAATTAATTTTAAATTATAATACCTAATACATTCTACAGTTTATAATTTTGTATAGAGTTTTTAAGGTTTTGAATAATTTAATTACGAACAAACTTCAAAATAGTTTCTACGATAATAATTTTACTACAAGTACACGTTTATACATATTAACATATTAACATATTATTATATTATTTAGTCTGAGAAATGTGAATTTACCTAAGTAATTACAACTGGCAATTATTGATGCGAAGTCAAGTATTGCACTTTATACATATTTTATTATAATATAATTTGCATGTGTTTTATTTTAAATTTGTTATACCGAGTAAATGTATTTAATAATATTTAAAAATTTAAAATACTGCAACCTATGATGTTGATTTGATGAACACCATTTTTTTCGCAGACCTTCGCCAATATTGATTATACGCGTATACACATCACGTCACTACAACAGTTTCACAGACACTTCCCATTATTTTTTTGTTAATAAAATATTATAATTTAAGAGAAAACTTTTAGTATTACATTTTGTTCATTACAGTGTTTAATTGACAGCAATCCGATCTCATAATAATTATCAGTTAAGTCACTGTTTCGATTCTATCTAACATCAGTGACTCGGGAGCAACATTACATTCAGATGTAATACCTATATTTAATAATAACATGCAAGATGTGACAGAATGACCTGATAATTAAAGAACTTTTGTTCAAATCAAAATTTCAAATTTAATTTTTTATATTAATAAGAGACGCTTGATCTACAAGTAAAGTATAAAATTGTTTTTTTTTTCTAATAATGAAATGAATAAATTGAAAAAATATTTTATTAATTTAATTTGGAAACATTCAAAAGAACCAATTATCAAATATAGGTAATGTTTAAAAAGATGTTGATGGTAAAAACGTGTATACAGGTTTAGTAGTTTATTTTATTTAACAATTTTTAAAATATCAACATATTATGTTTGAAGTAAATTAATTCTAAATGTTCGAATTTTTTTGAGATTCTCTTTTTGTGAATTTTCAGACAAAAGTGAATCTTCAATTATAATGTACTATCCACACAATTTTAATATCTTATTTTTTCATACGTTAAACTAGTATAATATCAACTTTTCATACTTCGTTATTTACTGCGTTCTTTTGGGTACCCCCTGAATAATACATAATATTATTATTATTATAATATAGCATCGTAATTTAACAATTTATTGTTATAATATAATAATATACACCAAAACCAATACACCAAATTATAGTAACAATAAAAATAATTCGATAGCATTCAGAAGTGCATCGTCACACATCGCGGTCGATGTTGTTTCATAAATCTGATAACGTTTTGCGTGTGCTCGTGTCTATTTCAACTGTTTTCCAACTCTTTCTGCGAGTGCATCCGGCTAGCGACTGTTTACATAATTTATCATGATATTGTACGACAGTGGCGCAACGTTTATAACTGACCGACCCTGATTGGTTACCTACGATAGCTAGTGTCTCTCGTGAAACTATAATATTATAATGTGATACAAAGGCCAGTGAAAAAAACACACGCGCGTTAAATTACAGCGAGCATTTTTTTTTTTTTTTGCCACAAAACCTATGTCACAGATAGACGACTTTTGAGTATAACACATTGTTCCCGAGGTCCTTAGGTCTCCGCCGCACGATTAAAACAACGTTAAAGGTAAACATTCGTCCGACAATCGTGTATTGATGTTTATCTTGTGGCGCACGTGCTGCGATACAGCGGCGAAACTTACCGATTTATTTTTCTTTCGCATTTTCGGTACAAGCGTATTTTTCACCCTCTCTCTCTCTTTCTCTCTTCTTTCTTCTCGTACTTTGCACCGGTCCTCAGCCGACGACACGGGGAGGCAGGACGTAGGTAAAACAAACGGCCGCCGCCGCAGCCGAACGGTCCCTAATTATCGAAAAACGTCAGAACTGCTTTCATACTTTATTTGGGGGGGAAAAAAAATCCTGTCAGATTTAATTACTCTTTCCGTCCGGTTCGATGCCTTTTGAAAAGAAGAAACCGTCGTGTTCAGTGGAAATCTCTTATGAAAACACGTCAGTCGTCGGGGTAAAAGCATCCGACTAAACGAGCTCTAAAATACTCGTGTTTCGCGGGCCCGCATCCCCCTCTCCCCATCCGCCGTTCACAGTCCGCCAGCCCGCAACCGTCCACGCCGGTGTTCATGCATTCTTTTCCACCCCCGAGACCATCATCCCCCTCACAACTTACTGTGCCGCCATCACCGTTTCTATCGTAAACAGTCTGATTTTTCAAACTCGTTTAGTTCTACACGGCGATTTCCTCGAAAAAGCCACCGAAAACTCCGCCACCCTTTTACTCAGCCCTTCCGCTATATCCAAAACCACCCTGTGCTGTCGTATACTACAGTAGTCGATTCAAACCACACACACACACACACACACACACATACATATAGTGTTCATCATGTTAAGCGACGACACGCTAACGTCATAAATCATTTTCCGTTCGAAAACGAACGTACTGTGTATCGCTACCGAAATGCAAAGGACTTTTCCGCTGGCGGCAAACGAATATACATCGCCACCCCTTTATCAACTTGGAGTGTGTGTGTGTGAGTAGTGTGGAGGGATCGTCAGAACGATTTCCGTACATATACATCAAGATTCGTGTTTTTTTTTTCTAGGTTGCAAACGCATTTGACTTCCATCGAATATATTATTATAAAATAAAATTGTATGATATTATGATACGTACACGCATGACCTGAATATGACGATAATGATTGCAGTGATCCGATATACGCGATTCAAACATAAAAAAATGAATTACTATAATTTGCAATTTTAATTTAGGTATTAACTATATTTTACGCACATCTATAATATTATTATTTAATAATTAAGTTTTGAATCAATGTCCATGAGGTTATGTGTCTCAGTTAATTCAACGACAAAAAAGAACTTAAAAAGATTAAAGTGCAATGAATTAAACATTAAAATATTTATAAAATATCTATTCGAAAAAAACAGCATATGGCTTGTTGTTCAATAAAACTTACGTAAGCTTTTGAAATGTTAAAAATTGAAGATTACGAACAATTTTGTAGAAAATAATAAAAGACCTCTGTGTAGTAAATTATAAAAGCATTATTTTAAAACAAAATTCTTGATAATTTGAATAAAATAAAAATGTATTTTAAATATACTTCTTTAAAATAAGAATCTCTTAAACAAATTGGATATTTTTACTAAATTCTCCGGTAATATAACAAATTTAAGGAAATAAATTAAATTTCTACATATTTATGCAACTAGGTCATATTTTCGTTCATATTTATTCATTTTTCAATATTTCAAAAACAAAATATAAATAATTTAACTTTTATTAGAATAATAATTTATTTAAATGCATTATTGTAAAATACATTTATGTCATATTTTAAATCTTTTCTTCTAAATCTTATGTCTATTCTGATAAATTTTTTCATGTCATAGTATTGTAATCTTTGACATTCGAAACACTGCACAAAAGTAAGACTTGTAGCTAACAATTTAGATTAACAAGTTGATACAGTTAATTTGAATTAAACTTATTTATCAAAAAGTCACTTTTGATTTTTGTTGTATTAAGTTAACCATTAACGTATTAAATAAAAAATAAATGTTGAACAAGAAATCGTGTTTGATTAATTTTAAATTAAAAATATTTTATCTAAATACACATAAGTATCTTGCCAACTTTTCCATTGAAAAAAAAAAATAGTATATATTTTTATTTTTGACAATACTTTTGACGGTTCACATGCATACAATAAAAGTATTAAACATCATATTATATTATATTAAACAGGAAAACGATGTGCTGTTTAAATTGTACTGTAAGATTTTCAATCTTTTACGGATAATACCAGAAATGTTAGTTCAATTAGTTATTATCATATAAATATATATACATAATATAATAAATAAATTATTTCTTGGTTTTTGTTGTGCATTTTCTCTCACTTTCATTCTCCGATGGACTTGATAACGTTATTACTTTTGGATCAGCAAATTTAGTTTCACAGTTTATAATTTTAAAAATGTTACAATATAATATACTGACCACAGGGTTTATATGTATTTATAACAAATAAAGTAAAGATAATTTTACTAAAAACTCTAGTTTTAAGTCAATATAAAAAAAAAACTTTAAGTAGAATAAAGGAAATTATTAATATAATAATATTTTATTATCCAAGATAATGCAATAGATAAATTCAAATTTTCTTTATCAATATAACTATTTAAAAACAAATTTAATAATACAAAATAAATTCTATATCATCTTAAATGTGAATCATTTAGATTCTAAATTTTAGGCTATCGATTGTTTATTCATCACGTGACTATAACCGACTGACGAGGTCAAGCTAATTTATTTTTTTTTTCCAACTCATTTAGATATGTCTCACTTAGGTCAACTTCATGTTAGATTCCAAGTTTATGAAGTCTTGTATTAACTTCACCTTTCATTGCCCTTTTTGCTCCGTGAGTTATTTATTTAACAGTCCTATCCCACAAATTATGAGAATACTTAATCTACGAAACTTAATTTTTTTAGATTTATTTTAAACTAAAAACATATTAGATACCTAACTCGATCAATGTGTACCTATCTATATTACTCCGTTCCAAAAGGCAAACAGTGCACTTTTTTCCCCTTCCGCCGGTCGTTACCTATGCCTTTATGTATGCGATGCGCGCTACCGGATGGAAACCTGAATTCTCTGTTGGAATGGAGCATAGAAAAGATAAAAAATGAGCGTTTAATTGTCGATGCATATTATAGATACCTACTAGAAATTATGAATAATCAAATAAAACGGACATAATTTTGTAATGTGATTAGGTAAATATTGTTTTAGATATTCTTACAACAAATTATTTGTAATATTAATTTAAATCAGTAACAATTATTTTATTGCAACTAACCCCCATGTATGTTATCATGTTATTATGGACGAGGCTTAAAAAGTTTTTTTTTTAAATTACATAAGAATAAACTATTAACATAACCTATAATATAAAACTCTGGCTCATAGGCGTAAGTAGTAAGCACTGAGTTTATGTGTAGCGCGTACCCGGGAAATAAAACACTTTTGGGGTGTCTCACATGGGCTTGAATGAAATCCATTTTATTTATATATTTTATTATATTATAAAAGAAAAAAAATGGAAAGAATTTCTGAATTATTGTGGGTCATTGTTGCCAGTTACAAAAGCCCAAGAGATCTATTTTCAGTTACTGAAATACCATCGTTACACAGCCTCATAACTACTATATATGAACATATAATATCATATATATTTATGTACATTTTACTCAAAAGGAAAAATAACAATAATACAACAACATGTGCACGATGTTGGTAGATTTATGTGCAAGCTTGTCCAAAAATGTTGTATTTTATCAAGCCATAATATAAATTATTAGAAATAAATAAAACAAAGTTTTTTTTAAATATTCATTACCACCACCACCACCACCGCCGCCGCCACCGACTACCATTGACTCAGTAAAATAATAATAACAATAATAGATATTATAAGTGATTATGCATGTTAATGTTTAATAACATTAATGATTACAGACAACAGCAAAATTCAATAGTTACAGTAATAGGAAAAATTGTAACAACTATTACATAATTTATAATATATATCAAAACAAACAACCATACTATAATATTCTTTTGCCATAGAAATCTTATTTTACACTGAATTGAAATAAACGTAAGTTTAGTATAATAATTTATAACCTTTAAATCAACGAATGCGCCACACAAACTGTATTTTGTATGCTTACATTTTAAAACTATGGACATAATTTTCTGCACGCAGTAAAGTAAATGTACCTATTAATTCAAAGATTTACCAGTGAATTAAATTTGAATAGAATACATAAATTATTATTATAACTGTTTTAAATATGAATAATTTAATTACTCTCGAAAAATGTTACTGTTTATACCTAATTAAAAATGCTAAGCTTATTTTCAAACAAAGCAAAAATACAATCACTTAGTACCACTTTTAATTCACCGTTTTCCTCAGAATATTAATATTAAAGGAAAGCAAACTTTCTAATCCCAAAAATACCTGTATAAGTCCATTGTATGTAAACAGAAAACGATAAATATATATTATTTTGTCGGAGATTGTACTGTGTGCAAATTATAGTCACTATGTAATAGTATTATTAAATGTTTGCAATATTAATATTTTTCCTTCGTCTTAAGTAAATATTTTTGAATATATTAAAACATTTAAATTTAGTATACTACTAATGAAAGCTTCTTGTTAAAATCCCTTAATAATATACATATAGCTTATTGAACTAGAGTTTCGGCTTTCTAACTTGCAGCACGATTAATTAAGTACACATTATTACAAATTAAACTATTACACATTTGACAATAATTATCCACCTACATTTTCGTTTAGTCTTTAAACATTTTTAAAGAAAGCACTAATACATTTTGTGACCAACTCAAATTAATTCAAATTTATACAAAATGTATACTTAAACCTAGGATCCATTTCTTAGATTTATAAATTAAGATATTTAAACATGAAGAACAATGAATACCACACGAAATTATTAATAACTATTCCAAGTTCTAACTTCAGATAATCGATAGGTCAAAATGATAACACAAGCAATGATAACAAAGAATACATTAACACTTTATAAAAGTAATGAAAATACTATCAGAAATTGGCCAAAAACTCGAAGTCCAAAGCTATTTTACTACTATAAAACGTGTACGCACGTACACAAAAAAACACACGTCGTTGTAAAACAATTGATACATTCATCATTCCACCCAGTGAACGTAAAAGACTTTACCTAAAAGTATAAGACGAGCACAAATACAATTTGAAATACGAATCCTCGTTAATATTATATTATAGGTACTACCCGTAAGCATAAGTACGTATCGATAATAATGATGTTTGGGAAAATAAACCGTTAAATAAACGTGGTCGTACTCGCGCTGGATAGCAATAAATGACGTCGTAACCGTCGCCTGGCAATGTTTGTATTTTTCGGTCACTGCTTAGACCGAAATTTTTTTTTATAACTAACTTACAATTTTGTCTCCAACAGTATTATATACTATTGTTCTACTATACCGAAAAAAACACTATAAATCGCATCCACGACGGAGATCGATTTCGACGCAATCTTGAGGGAGTTGATTAACACGCTCCATCTTGTTGACCAGTTTACCATCGACGTGGCAGACGAAGGGCAGCATTTCAACTACGACGAAAATCAAGAGGGTATTGACAACGATAACGATCCAGAGCACATCGAAGAAGAGCAAGTCCCACAGAACATCAACGAAAAGAAAGACCCAAAAGATACATATGACGTCATGAACACCCTTTTGGGTAAGATAGTCGAAGATGTCTGCGAAGAAGTCGCGTCCGAGGCTATGGCCGGCGGAGATGTGGAGGCAGTTACAGATACGGAAAATATTGAAGAAACACAGGCCGAGGGCCAGTGCAAAGAGAGGGACGGAGATGGACTGGACAAGACAACTGAAACGGAAGCACCAAAAACAGCGGACCCCACACCTCCACGTGGATGCGCCAGGCGAATAATGGCCACCACGTGGAAGGGAGTGAGGGGGGTCACACGATTGATGCTGTGCGGATGCTTCCGAGGAGAGTGAAGCCGCAGTCCATCCTTTCCTCCTCCTCGGGCCGAGAAACACCAGACAAGACGGTGACGACAAGAGGGATTGGTACGTGACAGAACACTTTATGGCGGTAAGTCACCTTGTACGTTCTCCGCCGATTCCACAACAACAAATAGCTGTCTTCGCTCGCTCGGTGATTTGGTGTCTCCGTCGTCGCCCTCACAACAGTCGTCTTTAACACCTGCACAACGTCGACGCGCACGACATCGCGCACTAGCCGCTAGCCTTCTATCGTCGTCCAATGTCACTTCCAAGGTCGTCACAAGCGGGTCCAGCCCGCCGTCACGATGGTCGTCACCCGCGAGCAAACGCGCCAGCGATCACACTCGTCCACCTTAGGCACCGGCCGCGAAAACGTATGGAGGTGACCAGTAGCCTTTGTATCTGCACACACCTCGCCTTCACGTATCAATCCCCCTGCTTTTGTGTCTTGTCTGGTGTTTTTTGTTTTATTATCATCAATTATTATTTATCATTATATTTTTCATGTTCAATTTTGCTAAATTGTCAGACCATTTTGCGTCAAACCACTTATCTTCGGCTCACCAAACATACATTTTTAGATTCTGAGCGGAGCGAGGGAGCTATTGTTTTTACAATGGTGTTTATTTTATTTTATTTTTTTATTTTTCTTTTTATATCCTGTATACAAAATTTCTTCCAGAAGGAGTGTTTCGATTTAAACATATAGTACCTTATCTTTTAGAAAATTGGATCAAGATGGTACTTTAGAGAGGTCATTTTTCGATTTTCTTAATAGTTATTTAATGCCACGGGAAAAACCACCGGAAAATTACAAAAAAACGCTAAAAATGGGATTTTAATTTGTAACGATTTGTTTATCACCATAGAAACGAATAAAAAATTATTATATTTTAATATTAATTCAACTTACATGATAAAATAAATAATAACAAAATATAAAATATCCAGACTGACAAACCGTCTCCGCTCAGAATCGTTTTTCTTATACGATGATATTATATCATTGAATTAAAATCTAATACAACCATTATACAATGACCCACTTGTAATCTACTGTACAGCAGAGTGACATCCACTTACCTGTTTTTTTTTTTTATTTAATACATAAAAAAATATTATTATCGTTAGTTCAAACCAATTTGTGTCAAACCTCTTTCGGCTCGATAAAAAGAAAAATTATGTTGTTCAAATATTGGTTTTTCTTTTCGTATTAATAGTGTGATTGTATTTTTATTTGCACTCTTCTGAGAGCCTATGAAAAGTTAAACAGAATGTTTTTGTTTGTATTTTCAAAGTTTAAGTATGAATATTAATGATGGTATGAATTTTATACTACAAAATATAATTTGCCAATTTTAGTGATAATGACAAATTAAGTGAACATCTGAACTTAAAATACTGTGTCTATAAAATTTCGATTTTTTTAATTGGCATGCGATAAATTTACGAGGAACTTTGAATTTAATTCTCAAGCATTATTTACCCAAAAACAAAAACCGTATCAAACATAAATTGAAAATGTAAAATATTATATATAGTTATTATTATATGGTTTATATATGGCACAGACATAATTTCAATTCGTATGTGTTGTGATTACATTCTAATTAATATCTGTAGATAATTTCAATGGTCATAGGTTTTGATTTATTATACAAAAAAAAAAACTTTCAATTTGGTCAGACGCTGATTTGCGTTAAAAACCACTTCTTTGCTTAATTTTAGGTTATTTTTTACCAGTTATTTTTATAAGTAGTCACGGTCAAATACCCATCCAATGTGACAACTAGATCAACATTTTTACCAGAAACTACCCACAAAATCGAAGTATTTTTACTGCTAAAAAGACGACGATAGACACTATATATATATATATTTTAAAACACTCATCGTCGTAAAGTAAATATTATACAATATCAAATGTTTAACAACAGGGAAGTAAGAAATAACAATATTATGTTATGAGATAAATATTTAATATTATCAAAAATAACACACCTCTAAAAACTTTGTGAAGGTTTTTTCTTTTATCAAACTTAAGAAAATAAATGATTCTAATGATTCTTTATCTCTCTTGGTTAACTACATGGTTAAAACTTGAAAGGTTATCATCTAAAAGTTATAATTTAAAATTTTTCACTTTTTCTAACAAAGGGAACATTTAGAGAATTATTAATGGATAAAAATCTGTAGAACTTATTTATTTTCTGAGAGAAAATGTATTCATCATGTAATATTCATTAATATACATATATTTATTTGTCTTGCTTTTTTTTTTTTTGTTCTTAATGTTTGAACCATTTATTTATTTTTACTACTTTAATTGTGGTTTTTATTTTAAGATCCCCGACTTTTGTTCAAAAAAATGTCTTGACGATTCATGGCTTAATAAAAACTTTTAATTCTTATAATTATGTTATATAATATATAATACAACTAAATTAATTAATACTTAAAACAAACCTTCATTATACTGTACACTAGCGCAATGATCTGCAGTAGATTTTATTATTAGTTTTAAATAAATTAAAATATGAAGATAAATCCTATATATCTTATTTACGTTAATATCCATTATCGAAATGAAAATATACATTATTTTTATGAATATTTTGTTATTAACTGTTATGGTACGCAAATATTTAATAATATTTAAACTTGTAATGGTGTAAAACAAGTGATAATTTTATAATAAAAAATATTTTCAGCAACGTAAAACCGAATCTTACACTTAGTTCGATTTTATTGTCACATAGGAATGTGATCCATGTTATGCAGCGATGAGTAGTTGGTTTTTATTTATTTTGAAAACAAATTATATCAATTAAATTTAATAAAAATGTGTAATCCCATAACAACAGCGCGTAAATAATATTATTGTAATTAAATTAATTACAATAGATTTTAAATTCTACGAGTAGCAGCGAAGTATAATCTATAGTAATTTAAAGACGATGATATCATTGTTCATAAAAATATATCTAAATATAGTTTTCAAAAATTTTTATTTTCAATTATAGTTTTAGAAATCGTGTTTATTTTTGCATATAATTAATTATTAATTTGAAAAATAATACAATATAAATTACTCAATTATATTGTAAATACAAATGTAATATGATATATCATTGTATTATTATAAAATATTATTTAATAAAGAGTAAGGTAGGTTGGAATTTCATATTCGTACAACAAAATATACACGTTGAAAAATGTCTTAAATTTTAGTCGAGTATAACTTTCAACAAACTAAAATAATTATCGCATTTTAATATAATGCAAACAAAACTGTCTACTAGCGTATAACGTTTATTAATTAAAATGTAATTAACACAGACTTTCATACCTAATCGTCCAGTACGTTCAAAAAAATACGTTTCAAATTAATTTTGTTATGTTAAATTAACTATGTTGTGAAATGCATTTACCGTGTTAGACTTTGAACGAATTTTTACTCATCGAGATACTTCAAAGTTTGGTAATGATTTTGAAGCAATGACTTATTTAAACTTGTTTATGCAATGTGTATAATTGCCAAGGATTGGCATAAAAGTTTAAAAGTGTATGTAAAGTTCGTTTGAACTTTAAAAATTATCTCATTCATTATTATTATTAGATCAATTTAATCGAGTTAAGACAAAGCATTAAGCTGCCCAGGCTTAAATACACAATACGCTGCAGTACAAACAATTCAGCTTACTGTTTTCCCTACAATCGTCTTACTTTAAAATAAATGGAACCGTATTTTGTATTTTTACATCAACTGCCTAAATTATTTGTTTTAATCAAAATAACATTTTTATGTAGGTATAACCTATAATACTTGGCTACATAGTTTGAAAAACTTCCTGATTTATTCAAGTGTATGTACAACTACCATTTATTGCGACAATAACCATCGTCGATATAAAACTTAATGTAAAACCTATCCAAAATGGTTGTAACCAGCTATCAAAATGATTTTGTATTTATGTGCTTGTATCGTGGAATTATTGAATTCTAAAAGTGGCAGGGTAACGTTTTTGGTTTTTAGTCCAAAACAATTAAAACGATTTGGCCAGTATCCCGTTTTCTCTAGTTCCGTATAGTTGCAGGGTCCACTAAATCCATTAGATATACGCGGGGAAGCGTTTTTTTTCTCCAAAAAAATGGTTATTGGTCCATGAAAAAAAGTACATTTTTATGAACGACGACGTAAAGAAGTTATACACGGAAGAGACATAAAATAAGGTTCGGGTCGAGGCAGTACAATTCACGCATAGGGCCAATTCGTAACTAAGACCTAACATTTCGACGTGCCCTTTCCACTAGACACTTACGACACTTACGACTTGGTTCTCCAAACAGAATAACATTGTTATCGTGTGAAATCCTTCACGTGTTCACTGAGTATACTGCACGTGCTTAGGCACACGCGTGAGATATTAAAAGTTATAGGTATTTCTCGAAAATCGGTTTACCGTCTAATGCTATAGCCTATAAACCACCTGCAATTAGGTAACTCAAATTTGTAAACGAATTAATTATATTAATTCAACGAACAAAACTCCTCTCACACTCATCCCTTTGAACGTCGTTATAACGATTCGATTTTACCGGAAAAAAATTTAAAAAAATTTCTGATTTTCTTTTGATTGTATTACCTTTATACATCTATTGAAAAACAGTGTAAACATTATAATACAAAAGGTTCGAAACAGATTTTTCCGTAAGTAAAGCGTATAAGTAGGTATTACATTAAAATTAGGTAAAAACCATTAAAGTAATTATTATAATGATAAACGTTCGTATTTATTTTGTTTCTAAACACCTTTATTTTAATTTCTGGTCTCTGATTACACTTGCATATATTAAATATCTCTCGAAATAATATAATTATAATATGGTATTTTATATATAGGTATAGTTGTATTCAATCACTGGCTAAATTAACTTGAATACGCAAGATATAAAAGTTATTATCATCGTTTTAAAAAAACATTTTAATTCACGTTCGCTGTTGATTTCTCTAAGCTATAATAATGGTAATTTGCGCGAATATACCATAATCTAAATGCAATCAAATATAAATCAATTTCCAATCTGATGCATATGATTCGTAAAAAGTTTTGAAAACTTTTATTGCCCTAAAAATACTTTTTTTTTTAAATAAATGTTTTTATCGTATAGTATATGTCTGTCGAACTTCATCCCTTATCTCATAATCTAAATTCATTGCCCAAATGTCTGTTTAGATAAAATCATTTTCAATGAGTCCTATAATTAATTTTACGTTTAATAATATACAATAATATGTGATATTATTATATATATTTATATTATAATACAAAATACTTACAGTACAATATAATTATCAGCCGTAAAATATGTTTTAGAACAATAAACAAAACGTTCATGTTCATTTTCCTCACACTGTCACTATTACTATTATTTGTATAAATCAGTTGCTAAATGATACCAACAAATTTCATAGTATGTACTTATTACTCCATCCCACCACAAACCGTAAAAACAAACATTCGGGACTTTTTAGTTGTGTTTTGTCTGTATATATAAAGTAATATTTATCATTTAATAAGAATTGTATGCTCTACGCATTGATACATAATTATTATTTTCGTTGTTTTATATATAAATTGTGGTATTAGAAGGGGAAGTTTCCAACGGCCAGATAGTGTAAAATATGTAATTACCTTATAATAATATAAACATGTAAATGCGTGTTTCAATATTAATGTTTGCGTTGAAAAACAAATTGACTGTAATAAACTATCTAAATTTAATTTTGTAAATTTAAATAATATGTTTGTATCATACAATTTGATTTATTGGTAGCTGGTTTGTACGACTATTAGGATTATCGCAAGCCTACTGAGAATTTAAATAAATACATTTCAGAGCTGAACAATTTATATTTCCACTATAATATAAGTAGGTGATATATTATGTTACTGTAAAAATAATTTCTTTTCATTCTTCTATTCCAACTCATCAATCCACTTCTTCTATATTAATTAAATGTATCTAAAAGTTATAATGAGAGATACCATCTAACTTATCAGACTAGGTATGTATGTTATTGGATAATGTTGTTCAATTGTTTGCTGTTTTAAAAATATCGCATTATCAACTGAAAGAATAGTGACACAACTCATAAAACACAACTGTTGGTAATCAGCTATTTAGGTTTAAAAAATTCATTACAAATCAAATTTGCGTTACATTTTTATTCTATTTTGATAGAAATATGTTAAATAACATTATTTTTAAATATGCTTGATGGGTTGTAAATTAACGAATTATTATTAATGTTATTGATAAATACTTCAAAACAATATGACTTATGTCACTGTTTCTGTTTGTGACTGAAATAATAATTTTCGTGTATATTTCCTGCTAAAAGAATAGTGACAAATCTCAAAACTTAGTAAATATGTAGTACTTTTTTATATGTCATAAAATACCTATGCCAATTTAAATCATAAATTGTATTAATAATATTATTTATAATAAACCCATTGTAATTTGTATGTATAGTTTATACACAGTTCTTAATGGTTATAAAATTTTTTATTATGTTTAAAACATGAACCACAGTATTATAATATTATGTGTGTAATAAAATGGCGATCATCAAGCAGAAGGAACTCAACCCAATTATTATTTTGAAAATAATAGAAAATTTGACTGCTGGCTGGTCGCTGGTGCGATTTATATAACTTTATATTATTCTTGACCATAAATATAGGGATTAGGTACTCTACAAATTTAGTTTGTGTCATTTTTCTAAAGGTGAAATTGTATCAAGTCGGTTAAGAACAGTGTCACAACTCAAAATTATTTTCATATTTTGAGTTGAGACCTTAAACACGCACGGAAGTGATAAAACATTAAAAACGTCCAACAAGAACAATGAAAGGTTTTATGTCAGTTCTAGTAATGTTACCAGATTTTATCAAGTTAACTAAAAAATAGAGCAGGGCAATATGTATTAGAATCAATCGAAACCCGAAAATTAAGAGTATGAAATTTTAAGTTGTGTCATAATTGTTTCAGTAGTGCAATATGTACAGTTGTATCTATAACTTTCAATTGCGTTATTTTTCCAAGTACAAATGTACCTGAGTAGATTACACTTTGAAATATTATTTAATTCTATTTTGACATGACGTATACAAACTTCCAATATATATTATTATGATAGGACTATATTGGTTTTGAATTATTCCGAAATATAACAGCATATACTGCATGGCTTATTAAATTTTCGACAGAATAAACTCAAAGGATGCGTGCAAGAGACAGTGTGTACAAAAGTTAGAGAATATATGAATGGAAATCGAAGTCACATTACAGAAGTTCTATGAAAATACGGATAAAATATTATTAAAGAGACTCTGTTCAAATATGAATAATGATAATATTATACCTACAGAGTTGACTCGTAAATCCATAAGAACCGATAGTAATTAATAATATCAATGTCTTAAGAATTAAATGAGTAAGACGTTTAATGAGTTATTTTTCTTACACAATATTATACAGTTATTTATATATTATAATGTGTACCAAAATTACCGGACAAACAAAAGCACTTTGAGCAATCAAAATTTAATGTTTTTTTTTTATTTTTAATTTATAAAAGTTTGCGTTGCAATTAGGTACAGTATATATTTTAGATTCTGAGCGGAGCGATGAATGTATTGATTTTACAATGATGTGTGTTATGTTTTTATTTTTGTGTCTGTCATCACTGTTGTACTGCTTCGATTTTCTTCGAAGTATATTGTCCAATGAGAAAGTAAATCTAGTTTGTGTGTTCGGGAGATCAAAATTTGAAATTCTCAATAGTTTTCAAAAGCGCAGAAAAATCCAAAACAAAAATTAAGAAAAATCGGTAATTTTTTAAATCTAAGATTTAAAAATTTAATTGAAGATTTTTCTAAAGTTTTATACCTTCTAAAAAAAATATTAACCGAAAGTCTAATTCAATTTTTATGAGCGTTTTAAGTCCACATTTTTACAATATTGTATATTCTCTCGATTTCTTATGTAGAGATTTTATTATTTTGTTGTAATTCAAAAGCGAATAACTGTAGATACTTGAAATTCATACCATGTGTTTATTTTATCAACTCCCAAAATATTTTATTTGTTGGATCAAAAAGCGTAAAAATATAATACAAGGCGCCTGATATATTTTCAGTATACCAGATAAAAATATTAAAAATACATAGGCACATTTTTTTATAAGCATTTAATGATCAAATAAATGAATAAATAAATTACCTTATTCACAATAATATCATCAGAAATACTTAGTAATATAATATCATAGGCTGACTGACCATTGCGGTCCAAGTTGGTCCATTATATACTATTATTATTTTATCTGAAAATTGTTCATGTAAAAAAAAATATTGACTTTAATGTATAAGAATTAAGATTTAATTGAACACATTTCAATATAATTGTACTATATCAATAATTTTAATATTGAATTCCATAATTTAATATACGTACCAACATACTAATTAATAATACACAATATAACATAATTTAGTGAAAAATTGTAAAATGTTTTTAACAAATTTATTTTAAAATCTAATAGTGGATTAAGGAGTTTCTAAAGCAGTCTAATAGCTTTATGACACGTTAAATATTTCAAAAATTACCTTTTTTGAAGTATTATTTTTCTCAAGATAAGTCTCAAGATTATAGCTACAATATAATGATAGAAACACTGAGTATTGTCGTACAACATTTTTTATTTATTATTATTATTATATTTTATATTTTATACTCATAATGTTCATGAATACCGTTTTAAGAATGTAAGAAAAAAAATAAATACCAAATTATGTCACATTGAGATCAAACATGATGATAAAAATATTAAATACGTCGTTAGAATTTCTTTTACTCAGGGGAAAAATTATTTTAAACATTAAATTGAGAAATATTATCGTATTATCATGTACTTAAATTATATTGTTGTTAAATGGGTCATGAATTTTGTTATGACCTTAGCCCATGAAATATATTGCAGATTGTTTGTGCTTGGAAAATTCGTGAAATATAATTTAAGGGTTGTGATTTCTTGAAATGTATTTTCAATATTATAAATTATTCAATTATGACAAAACGATATTAATTTCAGTTTGAAAAATTATATAAAATATGTATTTTGCATATAGAAGTTAACCGAAAATTATATTATTTACTCGTAAAACATTTTCCTGGTTATAATTGAAACTATAAACAAAAGGTTTGTTGTTGTATTCTTCATGGTAATTGCATAGTCGGATCTGCAAAATTCATTCATCACTATTTTATAAAAGGACAGAAGTACATTTTTACTTATAAAATCAAAGTTATCTGAGCTTAGTCACTGACTATCCTAAAGCATCTATGAATGTTTCGACAATTTTTTGATGGACCAAAATAAATTATTAATATATAAAAATATTAAGTAATATGTTTTCGAATCTCCTTTAAAGGTTCGCAGTTGATCCCTTAAGTAGGCAATATCAATATTTGTTGTTACGAAAAAAATGATAACCAAACATGTTTGTTTTTATGTAACCATTGTACGGACATTATTGGATAGTTATTACTACTTGTATCTATAGGTATATGGATTGTATATGTGATCGGCCGATATTCCAGTAGCTGATATTACAGATACAGGTTATTGGTGGATAGGTTTGCAGTCGGATATCGAAAAAACAGTAATAATATCAACTTGCGCATAATAATAATAATAGATAATAATAATATAGAGTTACCGTTAATAAATATTTATAAATCGTTCACTACCGTACCGTAGTCCGGAAGGGCGTTCCGGGTGTTGGTGATTTCCGAGTGCATAGAAATTTCTCAACATGTACATAATATACTATATGTATTATAAATAGACGACTAAAAAAATATATTATTATTATAATAGCTTCATACATTGTAGTCTCGTGTAATAGCTGCACTAGACTGGATAAATGGTGAGATAAAATATCGTGGAGCCATAATATTATATCGCGTGGCGGTGGTGAGAATACACCATTTTGTTCGTCTCGTTATTGTAGACTTACCTACCATGCGCGGGAAAGTTTCAAGTTAACGTTTCCGTTTCGGGGTGGACGACCAGCGGAGAGTCTAACTCGTGAAAAAAAATCACTTCCATTAAGTCAAGTCCATCATAGACATGAAATCGACCATTCGAAAATCCATTATTATTATTATTATTATTATTATTATTATTATTATTATACGTTATTATTATACGTGTTTGACCCCGTAACGACTATAGGGACCACTGAAGCCGTGGCGCATATTCCTCTGTACGGGAAAACGTCGAATTACTAAGCGTGGCTTAGCACACAATTATAAAGTTTTAGAGGAGTGCAACCCCCTCCAACACACTGGTCGTTGGCGCTTCTCCGTAGTCCGTCTCACAACGACACACACAAACACGACAATATAAGGTATAATATTATAATATATTGGTCAAATGCCGTCCATCGCGTATGTCCTTCTCACGTTGAAGAAACACAATAATTTTTGAAACTCTGAGTACTATCGTTTGGACGAAAGTCGTATGGTCATAATATTATTATCATGGGTCGAGAACCTTTATTATTAATGAGACAAAATATAAACGCATGACGGTCGCCAGATTCGTTGTATTTTTGCTGACATATTTATAAGTAATATATATATATATAAATATTATATATTTTATATAATATAGGTATTTATGAACATTCACTTGCGATATTAATAAATTCACAGTCTCTCCACTCGACCCGATCTACCCGATTGATGAATCTTCAAAGCGATGTACAAAGTAGGAGAGATGGATATAAACGGTGTACAGTTACTAAAATGTATTTAAACCAAATTTTGGTCGAGAACGCGTTTGCTATTTAATATGAATTATTCTATAATAATATTATAGTAACTATATTATAGCAACTTAGTATTTCTCAAAATGTAAACCACAGCTCCCAAGAGGTTGTGAAGGGCTTGTAGGTATATATTGTTTTTATTTGAAATATTTTCTAATGCGTTGTATTAATAATGCAATATTGCATCGAATAAGTTTATCTGACTTCCAAAGTTTTCACCGATAATGGTGATAATCTATGAAATGTACATTAAAAAACCATATGATGTACGTTATATTACTTTTTTAATATGAATAATCGAGCATGTATCCAACGAATTAAATTTAGTATCATAGGTTGGCAGTTAAGAAAATAACTTGCCCTATTATTTTAACGATTTTTAAGTAAAAATAAATTCTTCACATTATGTGGCAGTAACTGTTTTACATTATAAAACAGTTGATAAGCACTGGTATCCTGGAAAAGGTTTTTCCGAAAAATCGAAACAATGTCGTTGCATTAGGAATTTACCCAAAACGTATACAAACACAGCGCTCGTTTAGAATCCGCGTGCTGTTCGCAAAAATATTCATTTATTATAATCTCTGTTTAATGCGACACAGTGTAAACGCTAAGTGCGTTCTTTATTATTATAATCTATGTTTTAAATTTGCGACCGTCAGTAGTTTTTTTTCATCCTGAAAATATAATTAACAAAACAATTTTACGCCTTTTTAGGGTACGTGCGAAATACGGCTATTTTTATTCGTTGTGATTACATCGAACACTTTTACTCTTTGATAATGATATTTTTGCCATTATTGTTTGCTTAATAAAATTTGGTATAAATTAAAATAAATAATATAATGTTAGCGTTTACGGAAAATTAAAAGTAAAAAAGAACTGCGAGAAAGTATCGATGAAAAGGTAAATTTGCAATACATTTCAAGGCATCTGATAGTCTATAGATATGCTTTATTCGTTATTTTGAAAATTCAGATGATTAACACTGAATTATTAGTATCACGTATTATTCAACAATATATTATTATAATAGTATATTAAAATATATTTCAGTTTCAAAAATATATGAGTTCATAATTCAAAAATATTTGAGTAGGTAGATACATATTATATTTTCCAATATAATTAACTGAAATATTTTTTTTTTTTGTTCAGCTTTATAAACAAATATATTTAAATTGTATTTTATTAGGAATATAATATGAGCTAATTAAAATATGTTTACTATAGTTTCACCAATGATGTAAGAAATATTTATTTCCTACGCTGAGTACTACTTTGTACTGATACGTCCTTCAATTAAATCTTCTTATTCCATAATTTGATATAGGCACATAAACTATATTAAAATTTAAAATATATTAAATATGAATCATTTTGTTTTTAAATTAAATTTGTATCATTATCTACAGTGATACTATGAATAAAATAGTTCAGACCGTCGTGAAATAAAATGCATTTAAAATATTTCGAATATTTTATAATGTAGTGTCAAAACGATTATATTTATTTTTTTTTTTGACGATGGATTATGCAAAGTGGTATGACCGATGAGCTTAAAATATCGTCTCAATAAATCACATACAGCCAATAATCTTTGTAATTAAATAATGATTAGAATGAAAATGAACCGACATAATTGATCGGAGAAACAGCGATTACCTACCATTTAAATAATTGGTTTTCCAATTACGAGTAGCTAATAAAGCACTGACCACAAATTGGTACCTTTATAAATAAATTGAATAAAATCAGAAGATCGGATTCTCACACTAAAATATTATGTTTTAAATTTAATTGTTAGCTTTCTTTAATTAAATCGTTATAGGTTTATTTGATAATATGCTAAAAATTAAAACGATAAAATTATTGCAAGAATTATCATGTGTGTGTGTTAAAAAGTTTGAGACGCTTTTGTATTTTTGTTCGAACAAATACGATGTACTTTTATAAAATTAACTCTAGTTTTGAACAATTCAAACCACATTGTAATATTAGGTAGACATTTATGGGTACCTCAATGGTTTGTTGTTTCACCATAATATAGGGCGATTGTAATATTACTTTTGTCACAATGAATACGACTATAATAAAGTTTATAATGATACAATATATTATGTTTAATGTTTATAGTGTTGAAAATTGAATTACGTTTCCGCTTTAAGGAATCGGGTTTGGTTGTTTTAACCAAAAAAAAAAATTATAATCTTTATCCAGTTACTTAAGTTGTGTAGTGTTTTGATAAGTGTTATCCAAATACAATAAATCATGTTACTAAAAAAGTATATCTAAGATAAAAATATTATAATGTAATTTATATGCCGAATGAAAGTTTATTATTTATTGGTTTAGCACTCAGCCTGTTTAATGCTCAAGTATTAATAACATATTATATTATATTGTTGTTATTTTACCGTCAATGTTTCGTAAAACAATATTCAGAGAATATCGATTTTTTCATTTCAAAGTAGGTACGAAAGACAAACAAAACTTATCAACAATCCGGGATGCAAACGATTAAACAATATTTTAATACGATGGTACGGGCGCATATTATGCATCTGGTATATCGCACAATATAATGCAGAACAAACACCCACATGCTACAGTTTTTATCATAAAAGCAAACAATAACAAACATGTTTTGGTTTTTATTTTTTCATCTCCTAGTTTATTATTTCTCCAGTCTTCGACGCACTACCCACAAATACATCATCGATATATTATATACATATTATGCATGTGTATGATGACATTGCGTATACACACACAAGGGGGCGTTCTCTTATACAATACGATAAGTTATATTGTGTATATCTATATAGTATATAATTTCTAGTAAAGCCGAGTTTTAGCGGTATCTGCTGTTTTTTTCTGTCGTCTTGCCAGGAAAATGGAGACATTTATATTACTCTCGCCGTCGTCACATTTTCCACACTCACACGCATGCACACACAAATGAGGACGTGACACACGGGGTGAACCACATTTAATGTAAGACACTCATTATTTTCAGAACACAATAAGGTTTTGAAAATATATCTGCAGTTACATAATATTATTTTAATATTCATATAATTATTATTTGGAGTAGTTCCATATATAAAAAGCAGGTAAGTGGATGTCGCTCTGCTGTACAGTAGATTACAAGTGGGTCATTGTATAATGGATTGTGTTAGGCTTGAATTCAATGATATAATATCATTATATAAAAAAAAAACGTTTCTGAGCGGTTTGTCAGTCTGGATATTTTATATTGTTATTATTTATTTTATCATGTAAGTTGAATCATTTATCTATTCTGTGGTTGAATTAATATTATAATATTATAATTTTTTATTCGTTTCTATGGTGATAAACAAATCGTTAGAAATTAAAATCTAATTTTTAGAGTTTTTTTCATAATTTTTCGGTGGTTTTTCCAGTGGCATTAAATAATTATAGAGAAAATCGGAAAATGACCTCTTTAAAGTACCATATTGATCCAATTTGCTAAAAGATAAGGTACTATATATTGAAATCGAAGCAATCTTTCTGGTAGAAATTTTGTATACAGGATATAAAAAAAAAAAAAAGTAAACACCATTGTAAAACCATGGTCCTTGCCCCGCTCAGAATCTAAAATTAAATTTTGGTTCATAAGTATTTGAAATTTAGATTAGCGGAGTAGTGGACCATCGTTTGGAGGAATATCCAAGTAACACTTCGCTCCAATCATCTATAATTTACCACTCATAAAAACTACCTGTCCAAAATATGATTTCTATACGTCAAAAAGTCTTAAAAATTATTCTTTCTACATTGAAATAAAAAATTCATGTTTTGATTAAAAAAATAATCAAATAATCAAATAATAAATGATAACGATAAGAAATAGTACAAACATAATTTTTTTTTTTTTTTGTTATTTTTTAACAACTTAAAAGTATCTGAATATAATAATATATTTCAAAAAAAGTTGGAATTCTTTGAAACAATTGCATCTTGCGTTACACGGATAATCCCCGGTATGATACGTGTATTATAATGGCATTTAGAGTTTTTTTAATTGTATTTCTCGTATCATTCGTGATAGCAGAAGGCAAAATATTATAATATAATCATCTGTTGTAAGAATAACCACCGTTGAGATATGTTATAACGATAGTGATGGAGCTGCAGCAGCTTCCACCGTACGACGACGACCACCGGAGCCGACGGACGGACATGCACTAGCGCCTGCCTCAAAGGATCACGGGTCTTCGTACGTCACGGACGCGTCCAGGGGTGTACGAATCCGAGGTGTGTGAAATTTTCGTAAATTTGGGGTACAACAACCCGTTACCCGGTCACGCGCAACGCACGCGGCATCAACGTCCTTGTATTTCATGAGTGGTTGTCCGGGTTTGGAAATCGGAATCCGAGCGTGGTATTTTTCGTCGTCCGAACAGCCATCTTTCCACCGGCGTGCGGTGTTTCATAATAAATTACGACGGCCGGGTCTGGTGCACACACGTATATTATACCACCACGCGTATAATATAATACATGCCACGCCACTACACCCGAGACCCGAAGAAATGATATATGGTGACTAGTTTTTTGTCACACGTTTTATTGGATAAGTACCTCTGCGCGTCCTCCGCCGTGAAAGGTTCCGTCCGGGCAATTGCTTTTGTGCGGGGCGATCACCCCTTTCCCCACGCCCCGGCCAACGACCGTCTCTGGTGCCCCGTGTGGGTGGCGGTATTGACGGCCGTGACTGGCTCTGCAGGTGGGCGGGGTAGAAAGTAGAACGTCTGCGCTCACGGAAATCCCAAAGTAGTCTCAGGTGTTTTGCAGCCGAACGGCCGAGGTCCTCGTTTGGCGTATAAAATACGACGAAGACGCTACCACCACTCAGACTTGTCGTTTAAAATGCGGTAAATACATCACCTGTTCGGTTCAAGGTCTAAATACTTCCTAGGACATTTTCAGCTCTTCCTGTAACACTGCTTCCGCCAAAATCAATTAATCGCTGAGTATTTTTAATAAAATAAAATGAATTATGAACAATCCTCAATATCCTAATTTATTCACGCTACTGAAAAACGATATATTATTACTGTTATTGTTTTTTATACACGCTTTGTAATAATAAACAGAGCGAACAATGAAACGAGACAAGTTTGGCACGAACGGTCATTATTATAAATGTTGTTAAGTAATCAAAATATTTATACCTAATATGGTGGGGCTCTGTGTTAATATAGAACAAAATATGTAAGGTGACACGCGTCTGGGATATATTTAATATGGATTTATAATTAATAGGTTCCCAGTAGTATAATTAATCTATTATGATATAATCAAACGAGTGTTGACTGACTGATCAACGTATAGCTGAAATTTCAAATTTTTGATATTTTGACAGTACCTTTGTAACGTGTGGTGGTGTAATAATAAAGGGTTTTCCGAAGTTCATGTTTAAAGAGCTGGTGCTCACAGGTTTTTGAGATTCACAATATACAAATCGAACATAATAAAATATATAATAAAAACCATGACAATAAACTGGGTTTACATTGACATCGCCACGAGTGTTTGCAGATTCATATCTAGTTGAAATGAGATGGATTCAGCTACATGCGTACCAAGTGTAACAAGATTTCTATAGAATAGATACATAATGTAAATTATAACAATAAAATATAAATACTGTAATACCCACCAATCTCTATGACCAGGTCCATGATTCCTCACTACTCCCTAGACAAATATCTTGGTCTTATAATAGATAGAGAACTCTCTCAGGGTCCTCACCTCAAGGATAAACGAAAGAAGCTTAACAGTAAGTTGTAGACATCATATCCTTAGGATTTTATTCATGTGTAATATTAACATCCCAAACAAACTTGACTTATATTTAAGTCTCCTTCGTCCTATTTGGACATACTTTGGGGCCCAGATAAAAAAGCAAATACACTCACAATACAAGATTTTTAATCTATTCACCTGAGCATCATTGTAAAAGCCCTTTGGTTTGTAACGACCAAAATTATCCACAACGACCAACAAATCAAAACGATCCAAGAAACGACTATCATTTCCTATGAGAGGTTTAGCGGCAAACACAAACTGCCTCACCTCACCTAACCTCGAAAAAATTTCCGGATAATCCAAAAAGACGACTCTAACGTTAACACTGGTCCCTAAAGACTTAATCAGTGTGTAAATCAGATTCCTTGATTATTTTATCAGGTATAGCCAATGTAAAAGTTGACTTGACGGTGGGTCATCCTTCAAGCCAGTCACTGTGATTCATATACGTTATACGATTAAATTTACTTATTGTACCCATGTACAGATTGTAAATATTCAATAAACGCTCTTTTATTATAAAATATAAAAACTGTAATAGTATGCCTAAATAAATATCACGCATGCGCAGTCACGCGTACGTCGGAACAGTTCACTATACCTAACAATAATAGTAATAAACATATCCGTCAGAAAAAATATCGTTTTAGTACCTATTTCGTCGTCAATCGAAATACTCACTATTTAGAAGATACAATTGAGACGCTGTGGACAAAATATATAAAAAAAATTTGCTTGTAAGATTTAGATATTGTATTTTATAATACCGTTGCGGGAAATAAGGTCGCGGTAGTTTGGTCGATCGTTGTAAATGTAAAATATTAATATATGCAAATCGTTACGGTAATACCGTAATGTGAACCGAACCCACAGCATATATTATTGTTATTATTATGTTATTATGTCATACAGTAACTATAGGTTATATACAGTAAATAATACGATAATAATATGATATGACATACTTACACATAGGAATTTAACGTGAAACAATTTCTAACTGACAGCTTTTATGAAGATTATTGAAATTTATAGTTATCATAATGTCCATTATATTATTTGCGTATTGCTATGAACCATTAAAGTCTTAATCAATTTTAATTTAAATATCAATCAGATATTATAACATTTTGTGTAGTTTGTACTATGCAGTAGGTATACTCGTTAATACTAAAGTCTGTTTATAAAATATTACTATAGTACTATGCACGAAAGAACTACGATTGTAAATTATATATTTATGTTCATCATTGTTCAACGTAAAAATGTCATCATTTTCGCTAAGTAAATTGGGTACTAAAACGTAAAAACTAACATTTTCTTCCAAACAGAATATATTAATTTTACTACACCTGTTTTTAATTAAAAAATAATAGCATGGCATTCATTATGTACATAATATATTATCATAGTGTTTCACTCGATAAGCGTTTTTAAAATATTATGTTTGAGACAAATAATATTTTATTGTAATAATACTGCAAAATTATAATATTAGATTGAAAATAATTGAATTTTCAATAATTTATTAAATATTAATCTTTACAAAATAATAATTATAATAAATATATAAGCTGTAGACTGTAGAGCCTATAATGCGATACAATATTTCTCGGTGCTCGCATGGTGGTGACGTACCTATGCGATAGTAATTTATTATCGATATTGATTAAAAAGTAATAATATTATATCGATATGCTAATAAATTCATAAAATATAATAAGAGGTTGGATGTCCACGGGTTGTTAGTATTGTATATAATACATTAAACTTCTATTAATATGCAAATGTGGAAGCACTATAATATAAACATAGTAATGTAATAATATATTATTATTATTGGGACTAACAGCCAATATTGCAAATGCACACACAAATCAGCAGGTAGTTAATAAAATATGTATTTTGGAATAGGTTATGACTACTATTGTTTTATTTATCTGTAATTATTATTATATCCACGATTATTGTAAAGCAGAACATGGTAGTTGTACGGGCGAGTGGTTATATATTAGACACACGACGTTCCGCATCTTGATTGATGGTCACCACAAATAATTTGTACCTTATATCTTCGTAATTTTTCAACTTACTGTACTGCGAATTGATTTATTATTTTTTATTCCCTTCATGTCTTTAATAGAATAATTGTATTTAATACCGCACATCGAAAGGTTTACGTGCGTGGAACCGAAAAGGTTTATATTGTTATGTTCGATATACGGCTACACTATAGCTGCCCTGTGTCTTATATTGAACCCTGGGAGGAATACAAATTAAAATCGCATTTTACTAGGACACCTTAATTGGTATTAAAACTGTCGTCGGTGCCACAGCCAACGCCCATGCGCCTCGGGCCGTCACCCGATCCGCTGCTACGAAATGGAAGATCCGCTGACCGCCGACGGACGGGTCTAACTGCAGTCCAGCAGATTCGGATAAAATTAACGGTCTGTTTTTAATTAAATTTCACACTGAATATTAAGCGTGATATCCCTGCAGTTGTAGCCTGACCACTCAAGACTTGTGAGATGCATAACACTTTTGTAAGTCGGTAATAATTGTCGAAGGTGAGTTGTCAGTGAGTCGGTGGTATTGTGTCCAATCAGCTCAACGGGACGTCACAAAGACATATTATTTCAATAACACTAACACGAATGAAACTCTAATTAAAACCTAGGAAAAAATAACATAAAAATAACTCGTGGTTACCACAATTCAATGACCTGGGAATGACGAACGAAAGCTAATAGTAAAGTATTAAAGCATATTTTTAACAAATATTAAAGACCACCATCGTGGTTGATATCAAGTTACTTTACCCCACAATTTATTATTATTTCTGTATGCGTAGGTAGATTATGGCATTATGTCAGAAATGTCTGTACCTACGCCACTATAGCTAATTATTATCGACAAAGAAAATAAAAGATGGACAATTTTTCAATATAATGACGTTGTTCTGGACACAGCAAATGCCATACTATTTGCGTTGATACTTGCATATTATTATATTTATATTTTATACATATATTTATAATTTACAAATTTACAACAAAGGTTTCAATACTAAGCTTAATATTAAAATTGTATGAACCAAAAATCGGAAGCTTATATAAAATATCTTGGTAATAAAAAGAAAAAGGAATTCTGCTTAGAAATACAAAAAATAATAGTACACTATTGACAATTAAAACAAACATGTTGTTAAAGTTGCTCTGTTGTATATTTGTTACGGTATACCTTGTAATTTTATTAATAGTAGGTATCGATAATTTTACTATGAATATTATGTTAAATTTGTAAAAATTCAAAGATTAATCAATGAGAACGGACACCGATTCTAAGCGAAACAGTGTCGATCCCAAAGATATTTTATAATTTATTTATATTACTATAAGCAATATATTATTATTTATTTTAGTACCACTGCGTTGTGATGAACTATTTGCTGTTAAAATTATTGCATAATTGCATTCTGTCATTAATAATAACACGGTATCATGTTTTATATTATTGTTATTAGCTTATTATTGCAAGTCAGTATAGTACCTAAGAACTTTGGAAAATTACTTCTATTAATTACAATGTTTGTTTGATTCCAATCATCTGTACAACGCTAAATCATTAACATCATAAACTTCAATTATATCTCCCCAGAAAGTATTCGTCTAAAGAAAAAGAAAAAAATTTAAAGAAATTACTTCTAAGTATAACACTCAATATCCAATATAATAGAATTTAATATTAATTAGATTATGTTACGTTAGAGGTTAAGATTATTAGCAGCATACAACTCAGTAGTTAAACGTTAATGTTTGTAATTTATTAATTCCCAATATTATATTTTATCATAAATAATTATTTTTATGAAATCAACACAAATAATACACTTCAGCTTGTACAACAATAACAATATTATTTATACAATTCATTATCTTAGTGCGTTTAAGTAAAATTACTGGACCGTAACGAATAATATTATAAACGAGTAACGTATAAATTATGTTATTTATAGGAAAACCGTTGCGGTCAAAATGTGATGCGTTTGTAATTTTAGATACTGCAGATTGTAGACTGGGTGGTGGAAAGGGGAGGGGGGCATCGATTTTCTATCGAAGTGCTTTTCTTCCGTAAAACACTTTTGGTGTATTATTTAGTGTGGAATAACAAAAATATACGTGAATCACCGGTACACATAATATTATTCAAATTTTATAAATCGTAAATATTAAAACGGCATTCATTGAATGTTTTTTAAGCAAAGAAAGATAGATGAACAATATTATGATATTATTATTATTACTCGAGGCTGAAAGTTTTTGACGAAATAACACCATATTATTGATAAAACATTTTCCGTTTAGTCGTTTAGGATGGTTATTCAACTATATAATAGTGCATATTGTTTCTCGCACTCCGAACAGTAAGTATAGGTAGACGAGTGTTTGACATTGAAATGGCTGACAGGATGGTTTTTATTTTATTTTTATCTCTCTAAACACTCAATACAATAAACTGAATATTATATTTTTACGAGCTAACGTTTTTATATTTTTGATTTCAGGTGAATATTAAAAATATTTCGAAACAATTTCAATAACGATCTAATATGTAAGTAATTTTGTGCATGCAAGTAGAATAATATAGTATAAATCAAAGGAAATTATTTAAAATTCAATGAACCATTTAATATCAAATAATTTGCTAATGTTTCAACCAAGTATTGCGACCTAAATTTAAGTTTTAAAAGTTTTATAATTTTCCTTTAATTGAACTTTGTAATCCAACGATAAATACCTACTGACTAATGTTTGAAGCCAAACATTTTTCTATTAAAAATAAGGTCTATGAAGCCATATCGGAATGTTGTGATAGGAATATTATTCTCATTACTGTCATCAAAAAAAAAGTTTTGTTTTTATCTGATTTTGAAACATTTCAAAATAAATCGGTTCATAACAAAACAAAACGTTTTTTAAAAACAAACAAATATATACCAATCATCATTATAGGCGATACCTACTGTAATAACTATATTTTGACGAGGTTTAAATAGTGCAACCCTCGACTAGGTCATAAATAAAAAATAATTTTGATGATGTCAATAATAATTTAGAACCCAGTTTTCTAAGATTACTGATACATTATTCATCATAGAATGAAAAAAAATATAGAAAATATATTTACGAATTAGATTAAGAACTATTTTGTTATAATTATAAATTATAATGTTTTAACCTCACAAATTATTATCTTAAACATACTTTGGTAATAATATAAATGAAAGTGAGGAAAACATGAAAAACTATTTTTTATTGTTGGCTATTATAATGGTACGGTGAAAAACTATTATTTAAATATAACTTAGCCGTGTTTTTATTGGTAATTGAAAATAATATATCAATAAAAATCCCGGATGTTTCTAGTTCTTATAGTACAACCTATAAATATGTAAAAAATATAATTAAATAGGTAGTTATATTAAAAAAAAAACTGAAATATTTTAAGTTAGATATTACATGTACCTTATACAATAAATATATATACAGTGCAGGTATTATAGTATACATTACATGTTACTATGCATAATAATAATAATTATAATTAAATGGTGGGTCATTACATGGCTAAATACTTTTCGTTAAGTAATTCAGCCAAAATAATGAATATAAAAATAAAATATAACTGAAGTTTTTATAAAATAAAATTGTATTATTGGTATCATATATCATGATTAATATAATAATTTGTTTTATATCTCCAAAGCAATTATTTATGTCTTTGAATTGAGTAATAATAATATTAAGTATTTTTTTTTAATACTTATAATATAACGTATTAAAAAAAAAAATACTTAATTTT
>NC_042495.1:82594974-82598503 GCF_005508785.2 Acyrthosiphon pisum
TACTACTTGCTATTTACTTCAATAATCAAAAATGTTTTAAAACGTTTATGAACATCTTTATGGAACAAAGGCCATTATTTAATTATAGATAATAAATTTCAAAATATTTCATCTAAATTATTGATAGTCAAATCACTTTAATTTATAATGCTATGTATAACTTAACAGGCAACATGGAATTGTACTATTTCTGAATATTGTGACAAAATATACAATTAAGAATTACATTTTTAAAATTTAAACAAATATTATAATATTAATTTTAATTTGTAATTAAGAAAATATTATCCAAGTCTTTAATTATATTTTTATGGAAAAAATTCGAGTAGAATAAAACTATAAATGATATTATGGATATTTTTATGTTTTATTAAGATACTCCGATACAAAAATTGAATAGTTTATTTCTTAATAATTGTATGATCAGGAGTCTTTAGGTTTTAATGAATTATATAATATAATTATAAGTTGTTAAAAACCTTTCACAGTCTTAATCGTCTGTTGAATATTTCCAATCATGTGCATTCGATTATCATACCGTCTTATTTACAACATCTTTGAAAAATTTTAATTATACAAAATATACCTAATATATTTAATAGTATAATATTTACAGAAAATATTCGTTTAAACAGACATGTTTTACAAGCGCACGACACACCAAACTAAAGTTTATTGGGATTTGCCATTGTGATAACTACAGCAATAGTTATTATTATTCCTGTCCATATTTTTTTTAAATATAAATAACTTTAGTAAAATGTAAATCAATTGGCCGGCGTGTTGTATAGGCAATTTCGGTACACCAGCGTGCTGGTGTGAGTTGTAATATTATTATTTTCGTCCTGTAGTTATATTATGTTAACCAAATTACTAATATTGGATAATTTTCTTTATCACGACGATAACGCGCAGTATACTCAAATGAACACGCGTTGTTACTGCTTAAAAGCAAATTACCGTAAATTTGTGAATTTCGAATAGAACCACAGCCAAACGACCATTTTAATTACTCCGCAATATAGTTCGGTTTTCACAATACAATTATATTGTTGTTCAGTTATAGATTAAGTCGTTTGATAATAATACTCGAATTAGGTACCATTTAAACATTGAATTATTGTAATAAAAAATTAAATAGTACCTAAATACGAAAGTAATCCGATTTCTTGTTACTCTGTTAACAAAAACAAAATAATTTAGGGATTATGAAATTTTTTTTTTTACTAAATGATTTTTTATGCAGTATTGAGTTTCAGGGGCGCTTGACAAAATATAAGTCAACACACCAGAACCAAAATCCCTGACTTCGTATAAATAATTTGTATTTAATCATAATATTTAATTTCAAATTTGTGTGCACGTTTAAAACATGATAATTATTGCTATTCAAAGAATATTATAAAATGTCTACACGATATTAGAACCAAATTAAATTTTGAAAACGTGATATATCGCGTTCCGCTAAGTTGTTTGATGTCTGCAGCACAAGTAATTTTTTTATTTGAAAATTTGCATCACGTCATATTTTATATTATTTTGTTTATTTCATCAAACATATTTGCATGTCATCTTTAAACAATCACATTTCAGTAAATACGCGTGTTGTTTACGCTTGTTATTTAAATATTTACATTGCAGAGAACAACATCAATATCACGAAGCCAGTCGTATATAATATAAGTACTCTAGACAATGTTGCAGTATACTATATCATAATCGGTTACAAATCATTGTCAGTTGACACCGTCGCAGTGATTCTATCCATTAAGCTTAGAAATAACATACAATGAAAGCTACAGATACGTGCATGTCTGCTACTCTGCGGCATCGTCTTGTTCTCTATTCTTGGACAAATATTTAAAAAAAAGTCTTCTGTGTTCAGTTAACGTCCTGTTTTGTACAATGAAACCCTAGGAGTAAAGTGTTTCATAGTAAAGTCCAATATTGTTTTTTTGATAAGCAGCTAAAATTAATAGCGGTTTGAACAAAAAAACCTAACCATTCATATTATATTTTTTGAAGTTTTTTTTTTAATGTGGTAAGTCAAATATCAAAATTTCATATCGAAAGTTGTGTCTATTTTTAGATATTTTCGTTAAAAGATAATATTAAACACAATTTATAAATTAAAAAAGCCTATTCCATTTTCCTTATAAAAGAATAAATACATTTTTGACTTTATTTCAATATAAAATTACCTATATGACGTAACCTAAATATAATTAAGAAATGTATAATACTATAATCAATTCAATGATATCTAAACTAATAGGTGAGATATATTTTATTAGCTAAATGCAATAATATAATAATATTACGATTTAACTATAAACTATATTTACTTTCCAAAATAACAGTAAAAAATATTTTTTTGTGTAATAAAAAATTCAATTTTTCAGTGTCAAGTTAAAAAAATATCTTCAATTTTTTTATAGCCTGTGAGATATAATAATGCTGTCACGTAATTTAATATCATACACATTTGAAAAATCGAAACTATAAGACATAATAATCTCCCCGGAGGATTGAATAGGCTCAAACTACGACGTTTGCATTTTATTAACGTTTAATTAATTAATAATGGATATTGCAACTCATCATAATTTCTCAATAGTTTTTAAAATTTGACTTAATAATAATACATTTATGAAATACAAATTACGTTCATGGAATTTTAATAAATATTCCTATAGCGATTGAATATTAAACCTTTTTCAATTTATATGACCTATTGTATTATAGTTAACAAAATTATACGCAAATATCCGCTTAAATTATTCATTAAATGTATAAATATTAATTAATAACTTGTTGATAATATAATATTATTAGTTGTGCCTATTTATTTTTTATTGATCTTGGGTGATTATGGATCTAACAAACAGTCCATTAGCACTTCTTATAATATATTATATACATTTTCTTAAAATATTAATTATATTATTAAGATTTTGAGTTTAAGAAATAAGATATGAAATCAGAATAATTTTTCTAGAGTCAGTACCAATATTTGCATATTTACAATAATATTAATCGTTTGCAAGATATTATAATAATATCTATTAATATTACCTATATAATATATAAATTATAGATTAGTTAGCTAGAGTTTATCAAATATTTGGATTTTCTTGAACAGCTGAATAATATTATTTTTATTCTCCAGAACCGAGTGTTAATTTTCTACAATAAGATGATTTAATTTGAGTTTCTAGTTTCTACCTTATAGTTATTTACTATTGTATTCATCTTACTGATCGTTTGAATATGGTTCTGACTTAGTAGATATAAAAATACTAAACCTTAAATCTTTTGATTTTTCTGTGAACAATGATATGATAATTGTATTATTTATAAACTTTCGACATGATAATTGTTTATTTTAATTATTATTTCCGTGTTAAAAATATCTATTTTATTACAATATGTAGAACTAGTGATCCATTTATTTTACAACGATAGGTTTGTTATTTTTTTTTGAAATCAAAACTTGTTTACAGTATTTAACAAGAAATGTGCTTTAAAA
>NC_042495.1:82598553-82607685 GCF_005508785.2 Acyrthosiphon pisum
TAAATGCATAGCTGATATTAGACAACTCTGCAAAACGAATTTTTGGAACTAATTAACCTATAATGTTACCAGCTTAAGCTCATGTAATTTAAAATGTAATGCTCTTTCACTTTCAAAACTAATAAAAAGTTCTAAATGTCCACTAGTATAACATTGTTCTATTTCCATTACAAAAATATGTCAAATGAAATATTGAAACTTTTTATTTCCATTAAATTCGTATTTTAAAAATAAATCACACATTGTTGCATTACTGCTCTTTCTATTGGCTTAACATAGATACACCGTAAAATATAATAGTGAACATTTTTGTCATACCATCATTGATGCCAAATGAACAAAAAAATACAAAAATGCTTCCAATAACATAACACTAAAAATCTTAAGTGATATTAAAAAAAATTAAATAAAAAAAAATTTGGGTTTAATATTATTTACAACTATAATAAATGCCGATGTATTGAATCACTTACTCAGTTTTGATGAATTGTGCAATCGATTAGAACTATTATAATTTCCACCAATTAATTTATACTTTTAATAAAAACTTTTATATTTATAAAAAAAAAGCAATTCTGAAAAAAAGGTAAAGTACATAGAAAATATTTAAAAATAAATGGATTACATTTTATTGTTTAACACTATTGAAGTATCATTAGAAAACTCATATGAAATCAGGTACACATTTTATCAAGAAAAGTTCAACAACTGAAATAATATGAATGTTATATTCAATTTAACTTCTATTAAGAGAATAAATCCTTTTATTCATAATATAATTAGTAAACTTTTGTAATACATCGGTAAAATCTAAAATTGTATTTACCAATAAAAGTTTATAGGGAAAGTTGTAACTCCAAAATGTTAATGTTTATTTTATATTTCTGAAAGGTTTACTTTATAGATGATGTATTTTATTGGGAATGTTTTTTTTTTTGTCAAATAACTTTTGTAATTATTTTACAATGGAAACGAAGATTTCATTGTTTCAAATAAAGAGTACTTTTTCCATTAATATCTAAATCAAGCGTGCTTATAAGTTTTTTTCTAGCATGTATTTCGAGGGTTTTCTCCTTTTCTAAACCTTAGGACTTATTTCAAGGTTAGGCTAAAATTATGTTCAAAATCCGCATCAACCGGCCCGTTTAATTATATTTAAGTACTCAGAAAACTCATAAAATTATGTTCATTTAGAGAATTAATAACGAAGAATTAACCTTTATAGTTTACACTCTACTTAATTGTATTATCTGTATTTATGTAGTAGAATTTTAAATTATAATATATACGTACCTACACTATTAAATAATGGAAAATTTTAGAAGTCAGTGAGTTATTTTACACAAAAGGAAAATTTAAAAGAAAAATAATAAATTCATTTTTACCTTAAATGTGAGAATGGCACAAAAACGTTTCGTGAATGTACATTTATCATTTTTTTTTTTTAGAACAGTTACATCCGCGAAGGTGCACTATAATTATTGAAGTGCCTAGTTAAACGCAGAAACCACTGAATCTGTTACAACTTATATATTTATTTTTATATTATTTCTAGTGATTTACTTCACAATACAAAAGAATAGGTACCTCAACAATATAAATATATGAATATCTAAACATTGCGTTTAAATGAGGCGTCAGAATACTACTTTACATTAAAATGTGATATACACTATACAGTATGGGGGTTTATTTATCATGGTACGTGCAGGGTAAAATTCCGGACATTTTTAAATATTTTTTTTTGTAATAAACTTTCTTAGGTTTTTCTATAATTATCAGTATTTGTGCATAAAATGAAAAGAACAAAATAATATTATGATCCTTACATTTTCAAAAATATTGTCTATTTCACGAAAATTAAGTCACGCCATATTATTATATTATACTACAACCCATGTGTCAATGTGAAATATTAAAAAAGAACAATTTTGGTGAAGCTTAAATTATTAATACCGCGAATAGCACGACTTTTTTAGTCAATAACATACGTGTTGTTAATATTGTAACCCAGTTGTATGTTTCATATTGGTATGAGTTGCACGAATACTTTAAAAACCATTGGAAATAGCATTGCTTGGTTTCGTATTCTCTGGAGAATTTAAACCACGTGAGTTGTACAATACGTGATGTCGTTAGTGTATTGTATACTAGAAGTGAAGTTTTATTAAACGCGAATTCCTAATCCCTCTCGAAGATCACGATGAATTCCCGATAAATACTATTTTACGACTACTGTTTGGATACATCCATGTTATACGAATATTATAGAATCCGACACGATCCGATTAGGATCGACCGGATTCAAATACATTTACATCGAAATAGAAATTAAATTTCTTAAACTTCATATTATAGATAACGACTACAATAATATCGTATACTATATTATAGAAATAAATTATATTAGTACCTACGCGTGCGATGGTAATAATATTGATTGTCACAAAAAAATTAAATTACAATAGCTAACAAAACAATATCTAATTATGGCTGATAAACGTTTACCGTATAATACACCCAAGTTAACATTAAACCATTTATCTCGTTTCACTATTAGTTTAACATTAAATCGAAATAATTGTGTTACGATATTTTCGTTGCAATGATATATTTTTTCACGACAAATTTAAGCAACCCCTATAAGAAATTCAAAATACAGACGTATAGTATTAAATAAAAATAACTGGGGTATCAATAAAGGTCTGCTGTATAGTAAATTGCAAGTGTATATCGTCATTGAGTAGGTCATTATAATGGTTTAGGGAAAGTAATGCCAACGTTGCGCCCCCTTCCCATCATGTGATGGTTGAAAAAGAGGTAGAGAAAAAAGGTCACTGTAATTAATTTTAAATTTGATTTGAATGATAAATCACTGTATACGAAAAATTAATCTGAGCGGAGACGGTGTTTCAGACTATTTTAAAGCACATTTAATAATTTATTTATACCAGTAATATTAATGTATTTTTCTATAAAGTTATAGTCATACGGTATGTTAAACTAATTTTTGCTAAAAAAAAAACATCACATGTTATAATAAATAATATTCAATTATCATTAAAATCATTTTGTTTTATTTAATATAATAAAAAAATATATTACCTATATAATAATATTATACTCTCGTTATAAACGTTTAGGTCAATACTGGTCAATACTGGCCTAAAGATGGTGTGAATCATTTAGTGGCACGACCGTATAAAAATATCCTAAAATTAATTTGAACATTTTGAAAATGATTAATTATTATACTGTGTATAGTAAAATAATAACACTATTATGTGTTACGGTAAAAAGTGTCTAGTCTCTATATAATTATAATAATGTATAAAATTACAACTGATTGTAATTTTCAAAATTTTAACTACAAACGCTTATATAAAAATATTAATGTATAGTGTCTATGTAACATGTAATGTATTTGAATTTCTATAAGAATAACTTGTGAGGAACCTAGAATAAAGTTAATGACATTTTTAACACACCTTCATGGATGTTTGTCTTAACATGTATTGAATTAAAATTTTTTTATGAATTTTTATCCATACAATTATATATTACAATGTATTATATAATATTGTTTAACTGCTGTAAGAAAAACTAACGTTGAATATTGTTTTAAATATTGTCAAGTTTCTTAACCTACAATAAATATTATCACTATGAATCGTAAACGAAATAAAAATTTCAAATGTAGGTTTATATTAAGTATTAGTTTAAAAACGGCTAAAAAAATTTTTAAAATCATAATATCATGTCTACAAAACGCCAAAGTATTTGGAGAAAATATAAAATATATTTACTGTTATTCGTTTTTGAATTACATCAAAATATCATACTCAATCGATTTTATCAAAAACTGGGTAGGTAGCGTAAATATTTCCATTTCGTTGTGATTTTTTTCCAATTATTTTGAAAAGTACATTTTACTTTTGACCCTCCTCCCCACAAGTACCAACTGGCTGTTCAATTTTCTACTCGAAACCACCCTCAAAGTTGAATATTTAATTGGATTACCTATACACGTACATAATTATCCGAATGGCGATGACACATAAAATAATAATAATAAATAAAACAAAAACATTATCGCTCGACTATAGCGTATAATATTCATTGCTCCGCTCAGAATTATTAAAAAAAAAACTAATGGAAAAAAAAAACCTATTAATTTTCAGTAATTTTGTTCATTATGGAATCTCCTCTTTCGGAAACTGCACGCGAGATGAACGTTCACGCATTACGCTCTCATTATCGTGCTGCCGAGCGCGTACGTCATGCGCACGTAATATCGAAATCAAATAAATATCGATTAGGAAAGTATTGGTGGAGGTAAAATCAGTAATGAACGTCGTTTCGTTTGATTACTGCAGCCTGATTTCCCCACCCTGCGGCACAGCTCCCTTTTCGTGATATCATAATGATGATAATAATAATAGTAATAATAATCTAAATCGTAATAATAATAATAATGCCTATAATAATATACTTTCACAGTCTTCCAGTTCGGTACTCGCTGCACAGCGGCGGACCGCTGTAAAATAAAATATTATATACCAAACATATAAGATAAGAAAATATAAATATCGTTTAAATTATTATGGTAAAAAACAGCCCAAAAAAGTTGTCTTAAAAATCGGCCACGCGATTTCTATATAATACCTATATAGACTTGTATTTTTCGTGTTTCATCGTCTCTCATTTATTATTGTGCACAGGATACAATAAGCTCGTATCGGTACCTACCGTATTGCTATTATAATATAATTATGTTGCTGTAAGCTGTTTATATTTGTTACAATAAATCTGGGACTTTTAAAAATATCCAATGACCGTGTCGAGACCCGAGAAGTCTTTGTGAATTCGATGGCGATATCGGCTGGAAAAGTGAGCCGGCGGAAAAGGGAAAGGTCTTATTTTCTTGCTCGTATATTACAATATAGATGATTATTAACTTTTTTAAAACATATTATTTTTGTACGTTGAAACTATTATTATTGTTGTTTTGTTATTTTTATTATCATACAACACGCGTTATAACATGCATGACATAATATCCGGATGTATATTTTTATGCAAATCTCACCGTCTTCAGTGATATCTGACAGCAGCGTCGACTACCTGCAAAGCCTTTCCCCTCACTTCCACAACACTTCGCCTCGAGAGCACGTTGTTCTCGCCCCGGTGATGTCTCAAGCTCACAAATGTGTTAGGGTATAGGTAGAGATTTATAATAATAACAATATAATCAAATCAAAGTTGCGAGTGTCATAATATCGTCTAAGCACACAAAATAATGAGTTTTTTTGCATTTCGTCTGCACGGTCTACGTGGAAACAAAAGTATTTTTTTTTAGTTAACGGTACTAACATAGATCAGCTGTCTTAACTTGCTGTATAATAATTATCGTGGTAAAAAAATGAAGCAGAAATGTGTGAGCCATTCACCAATCATCCTCACCCTTTTTTCTTCTATGATGCAGTTATTCAAAATTTAATTCAAGGAGTTTCAAGGATATACTGAAAGACCGTACTTTCAAAATGTTTAAATTGTTTGTACTAATTATAATGAGTGTCCTATGCAAATGAAATTAAATTTTTCAAATAAAAATCCCCTAAATTCATCATGGAAGAAAAAAAGAGGTCATCATGTATAATATTATCAAATTAGTTTCTATTTTTATTAATATTTTGATGTACTGATAGACAAACCTTTACAATAATTTCATTTTGTTTTTATTTCGTTTGTTATTACTTATTTTCATAGCACAATTTTCCACTTTTTTACAAGACACACGAGGAGAAGCAGTTCATAAAAGGCCACAGTTAAATATAAATGATTAACCACAACATTTCTTTACCCGACATTTATATCATGCACGCATTTCACGGTCGATAGTGATCTGTTTTATATAAAATAAACTCCACACACATATACATCGTAGTCTCGTTTACCCGAACCAAGATATATTATCAACCCTTACTTTATCACCTACCCTCCTCCCTCTTAACCGTCACCCAACCAACACTTGTTTAGAGTTTTTTTTTCCCATCTCTTTTTAATGGCGAAGACTATATCAAAATACAAAACGCTGAAAATAATAGATAAAAAAATTTATATCTGACATTGATGTATTATAATTTAAATACGGAATAGGAACGTGTTATACAATATATTATTATAACACGCACAATCATATTATAATCATACGACTATGAAGAATGACTATCGAGATTAGTATAATAATATTATATTTTACTTTTAGCCAACAAAATATATATACATTTAAAACAATATATTATTATAATAATGCAGTAGATTGCGCAGTTGTGTTATTTTTATTTTTCCCATTTCGACAACAATATTATAATGATCATTATTTAGAACAAATAGCGAATCAGTTGAATTATTTTTAAAAAAATAATATATCTCGTGTATCACGTTGCCCGAGAAAAAAAATATGAAATTATTTTCTACAAACCATATTATGGTATTATATTATAATGATTGTAGTACATATTACTATACTTTATTATTCGTTCGTTCGGGAATTTTGAGTGTCAAATAACGGACAGTGCGCGATCGATATATTTTGTGGGAATTCAAAAGTCAGTGAGCGTTTTTATTGCTCAGCAAATCACGTACTGCAACTCGAGACCATAAAACATTTAACAGAATTCGGCCTTTTCTGTATCATTAGACGACGGAATATAGATTATAGATAATACTATGTGAGATAATAAAACTAAATGTAACGTAATAGTATTGTATTTAACGATAAAAATATATTAAACGACTATTTGGAACATTCTAAAAATAACATAAACAATGTTTTGAATAAACTAATAAAATAAGATAATAATATGTTTGTATTCACAGCTAAAAATATGTATAAATTATTGGCACATAAATAGTTTGAAAAGTTAAAAAAGTATAAAAGAATTTTATTTTTTTCACTTTGAGAAAAAGTAAAATAACACAAACTTTGAAGTTGTAATATAAAAAGAATACGTTGGCGTTAAACCAATAATTTGTATTATTATATAGTCAAATTATTTTAGATTAATAATGATAAAATGTATAAAAAAATATATAAAATAATACATTGAGCGTTCTAGTACTTGCGCTAAGTACTAGAACTACACACTGTTGTTTTAGTCTTTAGAACATGATGTAAGTTACAATAAGTATATACGAATAGAAAATGTTACCATGTAATTAGTCAATGCTCGTGAAACAGTGTCGCTTTATATTTTTAACGACGTACACAATATATAACTATATTATATAAGTAGCTACTCAAATGAACAATAAAATACTAAAACGTATATTTTAACAGCATAAAAAAATAAAATAAATATATACGAGATTTTCGATCGAGTTATATTAAAACAACGATAACGGTTCGGCATAAATTACGTATTCTTCAAATCAATCGCGTAAATATTATAATTACGTTTCGACGGTTTTCTTGATTTCTGTGAGCAAAGAACGTTATAATAATATTATCATAATATTTTAATATTTTCAAAGGGTAAGACGAACGAACTCCGGTTTTTTTTCCTCCCTTCTGTTGTTCATAATCATAATAATATTCATCAATTATGATAAATTATATAACTCGACGGCGGCGGCAAGAGCAGTGGCGGTCGATCAACGTTCTCCTCCATTAATGCACACAACAATATATTATTACTAATTACTATGATGTCGCGCGTTTCTCGATGTAGCAAAATTTCATAAAAACTGTCTAAAACGACGACGAGTCCAACATAATTAACTCGCAGCCGTTCGGTCGTCGGTCGGTCTCTAAACGGATTAAGAATATTTGGTACTCACAGCCATAAACCTGCGTGTCCTTAAACCGCGTGGTGGTTACGAAATATTATTTATACGATATAATATTATGTAAACGCGCGGCGATTTGCCGGGATAAACTTCGAGTAGGTACCTACTGAATTAATTCGCCAAGGTCGTCTAAAAAGTAATAATCTAAATACCAATAGAAATATATTAATAATATAATGTCTTATAGTTCATCAATTAGTCATTGTACTCGCCTTACAGAACAAAAACGTGCGAGCAAATAATAATGGGTTATTGTTTTTTTTTTCTTTTCACACATTTTCGCCATGGACATTATTATTTTTGCTTATTCGGTCCATCGCGACGATCGAGATTTTGGTTTTAAAATGTCTTATTTTGAATATATACGCAGGGCTTGCAGGGTGGTACACATAATACTTTGCATTTTTCATTGAATGTAATGCCTTCAAAATCCTTATCAACGTCCTCTTTTGAAATGCATTTTCCCTTTATTATTATTAGTATGTCCTTCGAATGGTCTAAAGCGATATAAATTAAATTACACTATATATATATTATATATTGATATCAATCGACTTCTGACCAATTTATTCTGAATATCTCTCGAAAACCTAAGAGAATAAGAAGTGTATTAGAATAATTTATACCTATGCTACTCAAGTGTTGTGCAATTTAATGAGTACAAGTATTTAATGACAAGTATTTGTACTGTATACCTAAGCGTATACGTATTATTGGCGAATCATACCAGTGGCGTCCGCAGGGGGAGGGCTAACGGGCTGAAGCCCCCCCCCCCCCATTGCACATATTATTATTACTTTTTCAAAAATTTTTATCAAGTTTCAACTCTCAACTATAGTAAGCAAAACGTAAATTTCATATATGTCTTACCAGAATGAATTCATTTTTGAAAAAACAATGTATTTGCATACCAATTTTCGTAAATCATCTGTAATTTTTAGGTAAAAGTATGAATTACTAGTATGAAAGACCTTGTGTTAAATTGTTTAGCCTTAGTTATACACATTTAATATTTTATAAATTTTGAACTACAAATTAACTGTGGTTATGACGAAATTTGAACTTTAAATGTTTATAAAACATAACCATGGTGCCTATGTATAGTTAATATTTTAGCTATAATAAAAACGTACGCATTACATTTTTAAGCTTTTTGACCGAATGAATAATTTTTTATTGATATTTATAGAAAAATAAATTTAAATTAATCAAATACAATCCAAATGAGGACCGGTATAACCCAGCTGGTTATCAACAATTTTAATAAATTTTCATTTTTTT
>NC_042495.1:82607735-82622850 GCF_005508785.2 Acyrthosiphon pisum
ATTTATGCCAAACACAATTAACTCTGAGCTCGACATTTGCATTGCCAACCGCTTAATGCAACACGTGAAAAAAATCAAACATTTCTCGCCGTTGGAAGTTGCTAAAGAAATTGATAACAATTTAAACCCAAAAAAATCACCAGGCTATGATGAAATTAGTCCAAAAATGCTGAAAGAACTTCCAAGGAAGGCTATTATTCATCTTACACACATATACAACGCTATTTTGCGCATGGAATACATTCCAGAACAATGGAAACGAGCACAAGTGATCATGTTACTCAAACCAGGAAAACCGCCTGAAAATGTCGCATCATACCGACCGATATCACTCCTTCCAAGTTTATCTAAACTTTTAGAGAAACTTCTGCTTAAACGCCTAAAACCGATTATAGAGAGAAAAAATCTTATACCAGAACATCAGTTTGGATTTCGCAACAAACATTCGACAATCGATCAAGTACATCGAGTAATTAATGTGATTAGTAAAGCTCTTGAAGAAAAAAAGTACTGCTGTGGAGTATTCCTTGACGTAGCCCAGGCTTTTGACAAAGTCTGGCACAAAGGATTCCTTATCAAACTGCGTGATCAGCTACCACATACTTGGTGTGCACTTCTTGAATCATACTTGACCGACCGTCAATTTCGAGTCGTACACGAAGAAGCAATAACCGAATGGAAAGACATATCAGCTGGAGTACCGCAAGGTAGTGTTCTAGGACCTATCCTGTACTTACTCTATACGGCTGATATACCAAACGATAACAACACAACATTAGCTATGTTTGCTGACGATACGGCAATTTTATCAACACGTAATAGTCAGCTCACTGCAACTGATAACTTACAGAAGTCAATTAACAATATATTTGCCTGGACAAGACGTTGGAAAATTAAGATCAATGGCGATAAATCGGTGCACGTTAACTATACGTTACGTAAAACCGAAAATATCCAAATAGTATTGAATCAAACACCAATCCCACAAAAAGATTCAGCAAATATCTTGGAATGCACCTCGACTTTCGTCTAAACTGGAAACACCACGTCTATCAGAAAAAATTCAAATTAAAGAAAAAAATGCGAAAACTTTATTGGTTAGTCGGACCCCGCTCCGAGTTAACCATCGAAAACAAACGTCTACTGTACGTAGCAATTATAAAACCCGATCTGGATTTATGGCATTCAACTGTGGGGTTGTGCCAGTAAGTCTAACATCGATATAATACAACGCTGTCAAAACATCGCTCTTCGGACCATCACTGCAGCCTACCGGTTCGAAAGAAACAACGCAATTCACCGTGATATGATGCTGCCTACAGTAGCAGACGAAATTCAAAGGTTTGCTCGCAAGCACGAGACGAGGCTAGATCACCATGTCAATACACTAGCCATACAATTATTAGATAACTCCAAGGATATCAGACGTCTTAAGCGTCTGAAACCATACGACTTAGTTTAAGATATTAAATTAAGGCAGGAGCCACTTCATTGGAAGTGTCTCCATCAACGTGTAATATATATATTTTGTATCATAGTATGTAAAATATGTATAATTGTCAAACATATTTATAAAGACCTTTGGGTCGTTTAAATAATAAAGCCCCAGGGCATTTAAAAAAAAAAAAAAAAAAAAAAAAGCCTTAGTTATACACATTTAATATTTTATAAATTTTGAACTACAAATTAACTGTGGTTATGACGAAATTTGAACTTTAAATGCTTATAAAACATAACCATGGTGCCTATGTATAGTTAATATTTTAGCTATAATAAAAACTTACGCATTACATTTTTAAGCTTTTTGACCGAATGAATAATTTTTTATTGATATTTATAGAAAAATAAATTTAAATTAATCAAATACAATCCAAATGAGGACGGTATAACCAAGCTGGTTATCAAACAATTTTAATAAATTTTCATTTTTTTTCTCCAATTATTTTAGAAAGCACTGAGAATTTTCAATTTCGACCTCCTAAAAGTATCAATTAGATCCAATTCGCTTCCAAAAACATACATCCGGCATCGATGTTTATGATCAGAGCATTTTTTCTACTATAAAAGTGGAAAAGTTACAAACATTTTAAAATACCTCAAATAAACGTCTGAAATTATTAGACTGGACAAAATACAAATAAAATTGTAACTAATTTCAAGCCCCCCCCCCCCCACTGAAAATCCTGCGTACGCCACTGAGTCATACTTATATTTCTATTTGAATATAATTTCTAAAATGTAAGAAATCAAAGCAAACATCAATATTTGAAATAACGTTATTTTTGCTACACCGTTTAGACTTGAAACAAATCGAGAAAAAAATGTACTACCTATTATATGAAAGTGTTTATAATAACTATTGTTTACAATCATTTGATATTAAAACCTTAAAATTATAAAACACGTTGCGTTATTTTCCTACAGCTCATATCCATTTCGAAGGGAGAATTCACCAAATTATTGAAAATATTTTTGGCATCTTTATTCCAAGATCTGCAGTTGTGCGGTATTGGAATGTAAGATCGCGAACCACACAAATTTATAATTATTTTAGTATCATAATATTATTCCATGATTATATGTATATCCCTATAGGTCGTATCGCGACAGCACTTTTTATTGATCAACAATGTTGATTTACCAAGCGTTATTTTCAAAGATGAAATTCCAACGACTATATTAGAATATTGATTAAGCACTCTCAATGTTCGATTATCTAAGGCAATTTTACGTTAATATGATAATAATAATAATAACATCACCCGGTGAAGCGAAAGTAAACAGTCCCGAGTGACGTGCTTGAATGTGTACCCCACTTCTATCGTGTTTTAAATTAATATCATATCTTCGGCGGTAGAAATATAAAATCGGAATAACTGGGTAAAACATTTAAGACCCACGATACCCACAGGAAAGGTTGATAGATTTGAATCCGGTCATCCTAAGGGTTTGATTTTAGTCGGCCGTTGCCAAGACGCCTACCCGTTAAAGTAAAGTAACGTGAAAATGGTATATAATGGTATACGATATTTAATAAATAGATATGTATTGACAGATAGATTTAATGCAGTACTATCATTATTGGTACATTGAGTGAAATAAAAAGTGTTTATGTGGGTACCTATTCTATAAATACAATTTTTATGATCAGATTTAGATTCTGAGAGATCGATAAACGATTAAGTTCCATTCCAGTGATGACTATTGTGTGTTTTTAGGTTTTATCAACACCTTTTGAACCAGTAAAAACGATTCAGTGTTTTTGGTACGTGTGTTAGTAGTTTTGAAAATTTTTACGCAAAACCAGTTTTTGACAAAAATTTATTTTTTTCAGTTATAGGTAATCCTAAAATCGTAGAACTGTTGGAACTTTAGGAAATTTTACCAATATTGCGTATTTTGGCTCGTTTCGCGCTATTAAAGATATTTTAATTAATGTTCTACTTCTTAAGTTTATTTTAGAATTATTCATCATACAATGTGTCTTTGTTATATTTTAAGAAATGTGACTGTGCACATGATACGTATAATATACAAAGGTGGGCATTAACTAGTTAAAAAGTTAAAGTTAATTTTTTTTTAACTATTTAACTTTAGTTAGTTTATTTTGTAATCAACTTATAAACTTAACTAGTTTAATTTATAGTTGAAATAACTTAGCTTTTCTCAGTTGATTTTAAAAAATCCATCAAGTTAAAAACATTTTGAAATTTTTCGTTTATATATATATATATCAGTATAAAATAAAAATAATCCAATACAAAAACACAAACATTTCTGTTCTTTTTCTTGATAACATAATTTGTGTATATTAATATATTTTATCAAGTTGTAATTTATATATTATATTTTTAATAAAATTAATATTTTTAAATTACAAATTGACAATTTGTATGTTTTAATGTTATATAACTTATAATATATATGAAGGTCTTATATTCACGTATTATGACATTCAATTGCTATATGATATAAAAAAAATGTATTTGTTAAATTATTAATTTGAGATGAGTATAGTTTAAATTAGTAAATAATAGTAGGTAAAGTAAAAGTAAAAGGGTATAGGTACAGTGTACATTATGATAAAAATTCAATAAAATTGTTTTTTATAATTTATAAATTAGAAACTAAAAACACAAATTTACTCTTTATGTGATTTACATACTAATTAAAAAAAAAATAGATTAACTTTTTTTAAACTGAGTTAAGTTAATATTTTTTTCTTTATTAACTCTTAACTTAACGAGTTAAATTTATAATTTGTTAACTGTTAACTTTTAACTTATCGCTCTAGTGTCGTCTTAACTTAAACTAACTTGAGTTGATTATTTTCATTAACTTGCCCACCTTTGATAATATATAAAAACATAACCTATGATAATAATAATACTAATGAAAATTGTTTGTTATCATTACATTAATATTGTAAAAAAACCTTGAAAATATAATACTAGGTTCTTCTTAAATTGTTTCATGTTTGTACCATAAATGAAAAATATTTTTTTTATTTAAAAATATTATGCAACAAAATTTGTGACAGTCATAGAGATATGGGTATTACTTATTTTGTTGTTTAAATTCAGAACATTTCAACTGAGGTTTAAAAATATCATACAAAGTTCCTTATAAGAGTTTACTGTTTATTACAAAAATCTAAAAATACCTATAAAGATGAATTATTTTCTATAGGTTTTTCAAGTTTAAATTTCAACAAAGTTTAATATTTAAATTAAAAACAACGATTTTATTGTAACTCAAAAAGTAGGTATTTATTCATAGTTTTATGAAACTTTTGACACCAAATATATAAATATTTACTATTGAAAATACAATTATCGACATATTTAGATTCATTTTAAGGTATTTACTCGTTTACCATGGAACTATTCACACCATTACACGGTATGTTAGTATTAACATATTAAGTTAATAACAGGTGGTATTATATAAAATTGTATTATAATAATTACTACTAGGTACTTAAATATAATAATATCTGCGATTTGATTTTATAAAAAAATGAGTTCAACCCTACTGTATATTAGTACGTATAGAAAAATAAATTGCATACACCAATATAGATTTATAAACATAAAAAAAATTCTATTTTAAATTAAATTATTCCCACATTGACTTTTTAAGAGCTGGTGTGTATAAAAATCATTTTTTATTCTTCTAGAAATTTCTATTTCATTTGTGGAGAAACTACTTAGAATATTGTTTCTTCAGTTCAAAGCCAATTTCGATATACCTATAGATTATTGTCTTCGTCTATTATATGTACATGACTTGATAACGTCATTCAGTTCCCTCACCACTCAAATTAATTATAATTTAGTGTATAGGTTAGTATATCGGTTTTATTCCCTGGCTATCGATATCATGTACAATTTGAAACATCTGAAGCGCGATAGTTTCCATTTTCCACTTTTTATTCCTTTCAAACTTTGTTCTATAGGTATATCGACTCCATATGTTCGTAATTAAAAGTATTATTACCTTTCATGTCTTTCGTAAAATAATTTAGTTTATTTTTAAAATGAACTTTCAAAAAATCTGTTGGAATAATAAACTCGATAAAGATAAAAAAAAATTCTTTTTCTAGATTTTTTTCATTTATTGTCATAAGAAAATTGAGAAAATAACAAAACTAACAGAAGGTACCTATATATGGCGTATAGGTACTTCCCTACACTAGCCAATGTTTATAGACTCTATAAATATTAAATAATAGGTATGTCAAAGTCACCACTAAAATACCATAATATATTATATAGCTATTTGAACGCTTATCGAAATTGACACACTAAATTAAAACTGTGAAACTATTACGTACTCACATTTTGTAGGCAATAAAAGTATGTATTATTACGATAAATTGTTATGCATGTTTCTGCATCGTATCTTTATTTAGTTATTATTTATATCATTTTTTTACTGTAAAAAAGTAAATTATTTTTGCAATTTTAACAATCGAACTATCAAAAGAAATTTCAAATCACAACAGCATATTTTTACCTTTAATATTTTGAATACACTATTAAAATGGAATTTAAGTTATTGTATAACAACTGTAGTCGTAAGCCTGTTACAACTGTTAAGGATGTGGCACGATGTAACTACATCAAATACAATATTAAAATAAAAAAAAACATATGACACACGTGTTGTTCCAATGCATTGAATTTAAAAATGTAATCGTTTTAAGAGTATGACTATTACTTTAAAAAAGAAAAATTAAATTAAGTAAAAATGTATTTTTCTAAAAAATTCTTTGTGTTATTCTCTTTTAACATCAATGCAAAAGCTTTTGGGTTTTTGTCATCATTTTTTTGAAAATAATAAAACGAAAAACGTTAACAATGGAATTGAACTGGACGTGGGTTGTGATATGGGTTTTCCACTCGTATCATAATGGTGGAAAAGTGTGATGGGAATAATGGAAATAAAATAATGATATACATACATTATCTTATCTAGTACACAGGAGGTAGAAACACACCGCGTTTGACAGCACCTGTCCAGTGATATATATATATATATATATATATATACATATATTTTTTTTCCGTGCGTGAATAAAACAAAGACGCGATGGCGTTGGAGCGCATATTATTTGTTGTTATTATTTATTCGCCCCTCCCCTGCACCAAAACTCGTACTAATGATTTTTAGTAAATCTAAGCAGTATTTATAGGACGAACTCGTTTATATTTTATAGCTGGATAACATTTGGCCCTCGTGATTGGCCCCCATGAAATACATACGGTACAGTAATAATAATAATAATAATAATAATAATAAATGAAATAATATAATACGCGTATTTAATTAATATATTGCACTGAGTGCGGGAACATAATATTATAGTGATTAATTATCTTATTAAAATTAAATGATCTTACGGTTAAAACTCATACATTTTTTTTTTTTTTTTAAGACAATCATTATTGTTGAGAATAAGTTTTATAAAGAATAAAAAATAAATTTAATGGATAACGGTGGTTCAATTGAGTACGTAAATAATCGAGTCATGATACATACTAATAATATAATATACTAAACAATTACACTTTATAATACACTAAGCAGTTGTACATGATATGCATATGATAACTTTACTTTATTCGGTATAAGTAGGCAATGTAGGATACTGGGTACTTATTACTTTAAGTTTGATTTACGTTGAAAAAAATGTACAAATAAATGATGAATTGAAAATATAAACAAATTAAACCAAAATTAATTTTTCTAGTTTACTGTTGTTGCTAAAATTGACCCTATAATAATTGAGTAGATATAAATATAAAACGTACTTAAACAAACAATAAAAATCATATATCATACAAATAAATACAGCCCATTATAATATACAATTATAATGTATACACATAATTGTGCCTGAACATATTAAAAACTCTCGAATTGTAATAATTATAGTGATCATAATTATTTGTATATTGTTACGACTCGTTTTTGTCGAGTATCTAACAATAGTAATAATAATACACAACATTAATCCAATTTAAATGTATTCAAGCACAACACTATCGGAAAATTAAATCGTATCGATATACATTTCATGTGAAAAAACTGTTGAATACTCACAAAATTTTAGAAGAATTCAATAATAATTTAACAGAATATATAATGAAACGCGTTATATTTTAACTCCACAATTTTTTTCACACGCACTAAATACTTCTTAAAACCATAGGAAAATGAGTTAGCGTGTGTCCAAGTATACAACAACTACTATATCAGCTATATAATATGTATGCCTACACATAGATTTGTGATTAAACAGACATACCTACATATCGAAATAAAACATTTGATTTAAACAAATAAAAGCTGCAGTGTATTACGTTTCTTTTTATAAGTCGATAAGAATTCACTATGAAAAAAAAATCGTACACAATATTTGGATAAAAGTGTATATATATATGGAAACGAGCGTGGTAGTTTTTTGTTTTATTATTCTCCAATAAAAATAAAAATAAAATAGAAAAAAGGTTTTGCGTCACATTGGAAGGGGTAAAAAAAATCTTTCGGTAGAAAAAAAAATCGAATTGGAATCCAGACGGGTTACCGTGTTGTGTTGGATCAGCACATGTGTCGACATTTCACAAGAACGGATCCAATTTCCAATTGAACAAAAATACCTTATATATGTACTTTTTTTTTCACTCACAATGAAAAGTGTATAGTGTAGTCGTCCACTATCTAATCGAGTGAAAATCTTGGATAGCAGATATTGTCCGATTCCATTTTGTCGCCCACTTCGCGCGTCATCCTTTTCATTTTATTTTTGGACGAAATCGTGACAGATAAGTGTGTGCTGTTGTATAATAATAATAATAATAATAATAATAATAATAAAAATAATAAAATACTCCCTTAATGTCATTCTGGCATGATGCTATCAATAACCCCCCCAATGACACCACGGGTCCGCATAATTTCCGGTATCGTCTTTGTAAATTAAGTTTCATTTTATTTTTAACGAAACAAGCGTATCGCCGATCATTTCGATTTATAGTTTTTTTCCTAGCACGAAAAAATGTAACATGCCTATTGAAAAAAACACTCAATATAAACTCCTTATACGCCCCAATATTTTAGTAAATATTATATATTGAATTGTAAGCCGAAAAGTACTCACACGGTCGTGGTACTTAACTGGTGTGCAAGTGTATAATATATATGTGTATACTATTTACTCCAGTGTTCGCCGTAAACGGTGCAGAGCCCTGTTAAGTTCTATTTATTCTGTCACATGTATGAATTTAAAGTTTTCGCTAAGCAAATATAATCGTCCAATGACATTTGAGTACGAATGTCTATATGCACTAACTTCTGAGAGAAACGAGTTTCATTTTACGTTTTTATTATATATATATATATCGTACACACCTATATATAATAAAATAGGTATGTGTCCGCAACCTATGCGTAGTGACGTGGAAAATAATAATAGAAAAAACATTCTACAAATGAAAGTTAAATATTATACTTTTTACAGATATTTATTTAAAAAACGAAAGGTTTACTATAAACCAACAATTATTCAAATATTTTCAAACAATTTGATATCCAAAAAAATTACACACCTAAGCACATAATTACAGGATTTTCTCATTTAAATGCGAATTCTATATTTCTATGGTTATTTTAAAATACGTCATTATATATATGAAACAAAACTGACAAAATGATGCTGTTTCAATTTTGATAATATATATAATACTTTCATATGAATACATACATTAAAACAAATTTTTCGTTACAAACATTGAAATATTTTATATAAAATTGTATACTAATTACCTATCACATTATAGAATAGCATTCATATTATACTACAAAAATATACTCAATATTATCTCATCAGAACATTGACTACATTAATTATGAATTTCAAAATGAAAGCACTCCGTATCATTTGAGTAATGACTTTGTTCAATTTGTATTTAAATATTTTCATAAAATTGTATATGAACTAGGTACTTAATTATAATTTTTGAGGCCAGTATAATCTAGAATTAATTATAACAATATATAAAACATCTAATGAATATAAAAATTAATAGCTGTATAATAATGAAATGATTTGTTTTATATGCTATGAGAATTCGTATGTGCGATATAATTAAGGTTTTGTTAATTTAAAGTACCTAAATTTTATTAACTAACAGACCAACTTATCAGTATTAATATAAATAATTTACAAAATAAAATTAATGCATGATGGTAGGTGAGAAAATCCCAATCAAAACAGTGAAATATTTTACTTGCAGGGACCTTACGAATGTCGCCATTTTGTTATATTAGAAACAAATAGAAAAATAGTGAACTACTAGTTAATATGCTCATTGTATGTTTACACTTGCAAGTTTTAAACTAATTTACTTTTCCACAGAATTCCGTGCGGAATGATACTTTTTCAAGTTCTAAGAAATATTTAATTATTCGGTCCCTATTTGTCTTTATTAAAATTTGTTTTTATTTAACACTAGCTGATTCCGCGTACTTACGCGTAGTGTTTGTCCGTAAAAAATTATAACTCTTAAAAAAATTGTGATTGTTCCACTCCATTTGGGTGTAACTCGATGTAGTAAATGCTTAGTGCATACCAGCCACCTTGGGAGGCAATGTGCGAAAATTGCCAATTAACCATACTTGTACTGATCGGCCTAATTAACTAATGGCAACCAATACACTTATATAATATATAAAAAATGCAAATTTCTACTATGACATTTATAATCTACAACCAATGGCAACCATTTGTAGACAAATAAGATATATCAATTCCCACTTTCTTTTGCATCAAAATGTAGCCTGATACATTTACAATTAGTTCTGTGCCTTGTGCCTGTAGATTGCGCTATCTTATAACATTATAACAGAAGAACGCATCTTAATTAAAATAACACAATTTTGCTAAGATGGCTATTTAATATCGTAATGCATAAACTATACACAATATGTTCACTACTCAAATTAATTGCAAGAATTATTATTTAGCTCTAGAAAGAAAAAAAAAAACTAGAAAACTTGGGTCAATGAGTATAACGTATTGTTATGGCCGGATGTTTTGATGTACAGAGAACTAAAGATTTACGGAAACTTTTCTCTCGCCTCGCACATTAACGTACATTTATATGTTACACACAATTTCTGAGTAATCATTTGTACTTAATAGTATACACTCTAATGATGTCGGTTATTCATCCGACAACCACGGTGGATTGTGAATCATCGAAAATAGTGATTATTGTTCTGGCTATCGGTTCTCGAAGAAGACGTCCATCAACGATTTTCACATCTTGTTCTTCGTATATGTTATATTAATAAAAGTTTTGCCTATTTAACGCAACGACGGACTGAAATTTTTATTATTCGTCCATTTCAAAGTCATAATTATTATATCGTGCTGGTATTATAATGTAATCGATTTATTTTAACCGTACGACCGCGTACTGCAGTTTTCTATATTATAATATAATATTCAATCGCGTGTATAAACTGGAATTATTCATGTAATGGTGCCCATAATACCGAGGATTTTACTTTAAAAAAAAAAGAAGAAAATACCCAAATGCCAGATGGTTTAATAATGAAATACTCATTTTCCCCCGTCCATAAATCTTGTCATTCGGTTAGGTTGCCACCGGCAGTTTCGCCGAGTGCTCAGCCGCGGGGATTATGACGGCGATGGTGCGGCGGCAGAATCTTTCCGTCACTTTCCGTTTGGGAAAATAAAATATATTATAATATTATATTATAAAAAAACAAGACCGGACAACATTAAGACCGCCGCCGGTACGACACCGCAACAGCCCGCCGACCGAGGAGCGATTTTTATATTTTATGTTCCCAGGGTCATTAATAACCGCGGTCGATCTAATTGTGGCGCTCGCGATACGTATATATATATTATTTTCGTTTTTAATGTGATAGTAAAATTAATTATAAAACACTCGGCGGCGGAAGAGACTTATCGGGCGCTCTGCAGAACAGCTGCTGGATCTGTATTATACCATAGCTATATTACCGTGTAGTAGACGGACAGACGGACGGGGGATAGATGGCGGAATGCGGATAGCTACCAAGCGATGGATGTATTATAGCAGATCAACGGACTAATTTATGTGCGATAGTGGTCGAGCGCAAACACGGCGCGACATAATAATATTATATAAATCAAAAGGGATCAACGGTGGCTGGGTGTATCGTCGGCTTAGCGATACGCGACAGCGACTTACACGAAGGAAATAAAAAAAAAACAATAATTAACTAACTCCAGCGAGCAGGAGCTGGAATGACTTGTAGCCTATATAATATTGCGGCCCGATCCTTCGAAAAAAGTCACATGTCGTCGGTTATCCTTCTAATTACATTAATTATTATTATTAACTCCTCCAGTAAATTGTTGTTTGTTTTTCAAAGAATTACGATAGACAATGTTGTAAAATAACTTAAAGATGTCTTGAATATATTATTATCCTTTTAGTATGAAATACCTATGTACAAAATTTGCGTGGGAATATGCGAAACAAAATTTCGTATTTGAGACTATTCTGTGCCTATTAAACATAATATAATATTTGTATAATAATTGTATACACTATACAGTTAAGTGTTTTACAATATATATGTAAACATTTTGGCAAATTATTTCTTAAAAATCCTTCTTCTAGTATAGGTTGATATAAAAAATCAATTATACACAAAACGTGCAAATATATTGCGTGAAACCAAATTAAATATGAACAATAGTGAAAAGACATGCAATTTCCATTAGTCCCGAGAGGTCCGCATAAATACTACTAATTAACATCAATAGGTACTTCTAAAATTTCAAAATACACATTAAATAAGTATCTATTTATAATATAATAGAGCCGGGGTCTCCGACCTTTTTTGACGGCGGCCAGATTTGAGATACACTATGGCGTCACGGGCCAACATTTTTAGAGGAATTATGAAATTGAAGAATAGACGTGTTTTTCTATTATTAGTAGAACGACATCAAAAGAAAAGATAATATAAACTAATTTCATTTAATTAATTCAAAAAATTAATAAAAAAGAAAACTATTATATTATTAGATATATTATTTTCAAAACATTAATTAGCTTGGCAAACTAGTGCAAAAACCTTGACGTGCCGGATTCGACACGTGTGCTGTAGGTTGGAGACCCCTGATATAGAGTGTAGACGTGTCAACGATGAAGTAATAATTGGTGAGAACATATCGATCGGAATCGGTATATAATATAGGTACGTGAAACTGAAATTTAACTATCAACGCCCCTACCCCTCAGATGTTTAACAAAATTTCTGCCTGCCCACGTGAACGGGTCGATTTCATGACGGTGGCCATCATGTTCATCAACCGGGACAAACAGAAACTATTATAATATATGTTCCTTTCGTAGCCGAGGTCGTGATATTTCCCGATTGTGTAAATGATTGTTCTATGTTTATGAACTTCGTGAGCGCCTGCTATTTTAAACATAAAAAAACGATGTACCAATCACGAAAATGGCCTCCAAGCGCGTTTTTAATATTTTAGTCATATTATAATAAATTGTACAAAACGGCAGTATAATATTTTTAAGGAAACGTCATAGTGATAATCACGGCGAGACGAGACATTGTCTGAAAACGTTTTACACAATAAAATACATTAAATACATTCATTTTTTTCTAATTAATTATATGATTATTTGAATATTATGCCATGACCCTATATCCGCAAATTGGTATTCAAAATATAATTATTGTATACGGATAAAATAGTAAAACGTATAAAACTTACTATATGTATTGGTGAAATGACCACGACATTTTTAATGTAATAGGTACATATTAAACTATTATGTGATTTTATATTTGCATGAATTCAGAAAACTACCATGTTAGATACTTGAAATTATTGTATCGATGATTTATGTATTTGAATAATATATACGAGTTATTATAATATATATTCTGTGCAGTATTTTAAAACGTTTTATTTTTTTCATATGCCTCACTATTCTGAACTTTGTTTTAACGTAAGTACCTTGTACGTCATAATTCCGAAAGTCAGTTATTGTAATATTATATTTATATTTTTACATAATACATAATATACATACATTATACATATTGTAAATATTTTTACAATAAATTAAACATTTTTTGTATTTGAAAAACTTGGAATTCTTAGACATTTTTGGTTGGATCGTAATATTTATCGATAATAATAAATTATAATAGACATAAGAGTTTGTGATTTCAAGAAAGAGTTCCATAGGAATTCTGTGTAAAACATAGTTTATTCGCTCGAATAGCTCACCCCTCTGTCTGCAGCTGATGTGTTTGATCACATTATATACGAAAAGTCGTCGCTATCGTTACTGGTGCGAATAGTGACCATCGAAAATAATAATATCGAAAATCGAGTGCAAATATTACCGGCAATGTTTCAATAAGTATCGATATTAAAGATAAAATCTGGTGATTATTTCTCGCGACGCCGCCGCCGTCTAATCCAGTGGACATAATACGATAGCATTTATATAGATTCAGATCGTCCGAAACAATAACAATATTATATTGTATGCAACATTCGGCCCTGTAAAACGTTTTTCCGTTCGTTTGTGTTTTATTCAAGCAAAATGGTTTTATAGTATAACAACAACCTGCGCGTATTATCCGATTATTTAGCGGTGGGTCGGTGGACTCCGCGAAAAAGGAATTGAACCATTCCCGTGTGGGCGGCGGTAAACTCTCACGATTGTATAGCGAACTCTCCTGATTTTTAAAACTAGTAAACTCTACCGGGTCAATATGATGTTTACCTGAACACAATATGTAAACTCTCCCGGGTCAACATTATTTTTACCTGAGGGGTAATGTGTAAACTCAGCCGAGTTGTTTTAAATATTATTGCTACACTATAGATCAGCTTTTTCTTTAGACTTGTAGTACTCATTAATTTATATTAATTATTAATGCCCTAACAGGTTTTCAAACTGCAGTTTACATAAAAATTCCAAGTTAGAATAAAAAAAAAAAATAAGAACAACACATCTCATGTTTTTTGAAACCATCTGTATGTTCGTGGACGTAGTATAATATTATTATCATAATATTCGTGGGTATATAGTGTCAGTAGATTATCGATTTGTCCGAAACAATAATAACTATAATATAAGTTTGACCGTTAAACGTTTTTCCGTTCGTTCGTGTTTTACGAGCGCAAAATGATTTTATAATAGTAGATAATAATATTATAATACAACAACAACAATCTGCGCATTATCTGATTATTTTGCAATGGGTCGTCCATGATGGATTCCGTAGAATGCAATCGAACTGTTCCCGTGAAACCGTAACGACATTTTGTTATACGCTGTTTTCATAGCCATCTCACATTGTGTATACATATTAAAGTGAACCAACTGTCTAATTCAGACGATGAACTTCGAAGACGAAAGAAGTATTCCGGCGTGTCATCAGACATTTGAAACGGGTCGTCGTTGTAGTTGTAGGCATTCTTCTCTTCATCTCTTGTAAGAAAAGCTAACGCACGGAATAATACGAAAAAGGATTTAGT
>NC_042495.1:82622950-82627923 GCF_005508785.2 Acyrthosiphon pisum
TTATCGTGTACACAGACACAAAAAAAATTAAAAAAATTAAAAAATTAAAAAAAAAATAAAAAACACACATCATTGTAAAATCAATACATTCATCGTTCCACTCAGAATCTAAAATATGTTTTTCATATTTATGACTATAAATGTTATCTTCAGCCATTGGTCTAATCATTACCTCCGAAAAAAATTTTCAAACATTTTTCATGATCACAGAGATTTTATTATTGCTTTTAAAAGTGCTTTAGATTTTAGTGATAGATGTCGAGTTTAGGGGTTTGTGTATTATATATACATTAAAGGATACTTCATAAGAAAAATATTGTAATTAAAAGCTTAAAAATATTTATTCCTACTTGTATAGCTTTAGTTTTATTTTTCAAAAAAATCTAAGGGTGACTTGTAACATAATAAAAACGCATACAATGCATAAAATGCATAGAATGCAGTTTAGCTTCTAAGTGATTTTTTGAAATTTTTTTTTTCTAAATGTGTGTTTTTGCATGCTTAATTTGATGGTATTTTCAAAAAAAGTCCCTCTTACTTTATTTGGTAATTATGGTAAAAAAACTTCAATTGCTTATTTTTTTATTAACATTAAAAGTAAGTAAGATAGGTAAATTCACTAAAATTTTAAGTATGTAAACATTTATAAATATTTTGTTACAAGTCAACTCTAATGTTCTTGAATTGGATTTTACGTTGAATTTTCATAGTTGTTACAAGTCACCTAAATTGAGGTGACTTGTAACACGTGTTTTTTATTTTTTTTTTAAGCGAGTTTTTATCAAAAATCTAAATTGAAGGTTCTATTCTATTCATTAGACATATGCGGAAATAAATGTAATTTTTGTAGCCCAGTGCGATTTTTTTTAAGCTCATAATACTAAGAAGTATGTCAAAATCGTTTCAAGTCACCTCGATTGACGGTACTTAAGTATATTTTTTAAATTTAATTAATTTTATATTTGAGCTACCAAATTTTACTAGAAAGTAAAGTGTAATGTAGGTACTTATTTCATATTTTATAAACGGATAAATTTGCCTATATTTTAAATATGTTATATCTATATATTACCTGTATATATAATATAATATATAGGTAGATAAAGTCATTTATTTTACTATTAGTAATACAGTAGGTTAAATTAATAAACATTGCATTTGAAAATTACATTGTCTGTAAAATACTACAATATATAATAATATCCAGTAATACATTATTAAATTACAACAAAATAACTGAAATCGTTATTCTTTGTTAAAAAATCTAACATACAAATTTGAAATTAAAATATCAATAAAAAGTGGTCAGTGGGTACCCCTCTGCTGTATTGTAGGTGTCGAGTGGGCCACTGTAATATTATGTCCTAACTGGAGTAGGTTGCACTGGAGTGGCAGCTGGCGCAGAGCTTAATGGACATGTTATATTTAAATTCAATAATAGGTGTATTATTGTATATGAAACGGTCTGTCAGTCAATACTACTAATAGTATATATTTTATGATATTTTGTAATTTATTATAGTATTGAACACAACATTAGACCTTAATAAGTCAGTGGATTAAATAATTTTTAACAAAAGTGTTACTAAAATGCCAGTTATAGTTACTTACTAGTAGGTCACAACACTTGGTTGAAACATTAGCAAATTATTTGATATTAATAATGGTTCATTGATTTTAAATAATTTCCTTTGATTTATACTATATTATTCTACTTGCATGCACAAAATTACTTACATATTAGATCGTTATTGAAATTGTTTCGGAATATTTTTGATATTCACCTGAAATCAAAAATATAAAAACGTTAGCTCATAAAAATATAACATACAGTTTATTATATTGAGTGTTTAGAGAGATAAAAATATAATAAAAACCATCCTGTCAGCCATTTCAATGTCAAACTCTCGTCTACCTATACTTACTGTTCGGAGCGCATAATATCCACGCTGACAGACAGTCACCGCTCAGAATCGGTTTTCGTATACAATGATATTATTATATCATTGAATTAAAATTTAATACCATCCATTATACAGTGAAACACTTGTATAGCATAGTGATGACATCCACTTACTCGCCTTTCTAAACGTTATTTTAATTTTTGTTTTCTGTTTATTTTTTTTTTTTCATAAATTATATTGTTATTTTTGGTACCTATAAATAAGGTTTTCGGTAACCACACTTTGATGTAAGAACTATCAAATTAGTAGAATTTGTTTTCCAGGAAACATTATTTTCAATCTAAACTTAAGTTTTAAAAGTTTTATAATTTTCCTTTAATTAAACTTTGTAATCCAACAATAAATACCTACTGACTAATGTTTGAAGGCAAACATTTTACTAGTTAAAAATAAGGTGTCTATGAAGCTATATCGAAATGTCGTGATAGGAAATATTATTCTCATTACTTACTGTCATCAAAAAAAAGTTTTGTTTTTATCTGATTTTGAAACATTTCAAAATAAATCAGTTCATAACAAAACGAAACGTTACATTTTAAAAATAGACCAATTTATACCAAATGTACAATAATCCTCATATAAAACATTATGGGCGATACTGTAATAACTATATTTTGATGAGGTTTAAATAATGCAACCCTTGACTAGGTCATAAATAAAAAATAATTTTGATGATGTCAATAATAATTTAGAACACAGTTTTCTGAGATTATTGATACATTATTCATCATAGAATGAAAATAATATTAAAAATATATTTACGAATTAGATTAAGAACTATTTTGTTGTAAATATAATGTTTTAACCTTATAAATTATTATCTTAAACATACTTTGGTAATAATATAAACGATAGTGAGTAAAACATGAAAAACTATTTTTTAATATTGGCTATTATAATGATACGGTGAAAAACTATTGTTTAAATATAACTTAGCCGTTTTTTATTCGTAATTGAAAATAATATATCAATAACAATCCTGGAAGTCTCTAGTTCTTATAGTAACCCATAAATATGTAAAAAGTATATATTTAAATAGGTAGTATAATTATACTGAATAGGTAGTTATATTTAAAAAAAACTGAAATATTTTAAGTTAGATATTAGGAACATATTGTACCTTATACAATAAATATATATACAGTGCAGGTATTATAGTATACATTACATGTTACTATGCATAATAAAAATTATAATTAAATGGTGGGTCATTACGTGGCTAAATACTTTTCGTTAAGTATTTCAGCCAAAATAATGAATATAAAAATAAAATATAACTGCAGCTTTTATAAAATAAAATTGTACTACATATTGTTATCGTATAACATGATATTATATAAGTATTAAAAAAAAAATACTTAATATTATTATTACTCAATGCAAAGACATAAATAATTGCTTTTGGAGATATAAAACAAACTATTATATTAAAAGCTTTTTTTTTCTTAAAAAATATAAACTTGAATGACCGACGATCAGTATTCAAATAAAAAACTTAAACTACAACTACTAAAGTGTTGTATTCGTGATTGAATCATTAATTCTAAAGTTTTTTTGTTCGTAACAATTAAAGAAAGTGTTGTTTTGTCTAAATGCATCTAGAAATTATAGTACTTGCTATTTACTTCATAATCCAAAAATGTTTTAAAAAGTTTAAAAATATCTTTATGGAACTAAGATCATTATTTAGTTATAGATAATAAATTCCAAAATATTTTATTTTATGTATATGATAATTCATTGAATAATACTACTTCAACTAAATTATTGATGGTCAAATCCACTTTAATTTATAAATGTTATTTATAACTTAACAGGCAACATGGAAATTGTACTGTTTCTGAATATTGTGACAAAATATACAATTAAGAATTACATTTTTAAAATTTAAACAAATATTATAATATTAATTTTAATTTGTAATTAAAAAAATATAATTCAAGTCTTAAATTATATTTTAATTGACAAAATTCGAGTAGAATAAAACTATAAATGATATTATGGATATTTTTATGTTTGTTAAAGATACTCCGATAAATTGAATAGTTTATTTCTTAATAATTAAATGATCGAGCGCTTTTAGGTTTTAATGAATTATATAATATTGTTATAAGTTGTTATAAACCTTTCACAGTCTAAATAGTCTGTTGAAAATTTCCAATCACCTGCATTCGATTATCATACCGTCTTATTTGCAACACCTTTAAAAAATTTTAATTATACAAAATATAATGTATTTAATAGTATAATATTTACAAAACATATTCGTTTAAACAGACATGTTTTACAAACGCACGACACACCAAGCTAAAGTTTATTGGTATTTGCCATTTTGATAACTACAGCAATAGTTATTGTTATTCTTGTCCGTATTTTTTTTAAATATAAATAACTTTAGTAAAATGTATATCAATTGGCCGGCGTGTTGTATAGGCAATTTCGGTACACCAGCATACTGGTGTGAGTTATAATATTATTTTCGTCCTGTAGTCATTTGTTAACCAAATTACTAATATTGGAAAATTTTCTTTATCAAGACGATAACGCATAGTATACTAAAGTAAACACGCGTTGTTACTGCTTAAATGCAAATTACCGTAAATTTGTGAGTTTCGAAACAGCCAAACGACCATTTTAATTACTCCGCAATATAATTATATTGTTGTTCAGTTATGCATTAAGTCGTTTGATAATAATATTCAAATTAGATACCATTTAAATATTGAATTATTGTAATAAAAAAGTAAATAGTAAATACGAAAATAATCCGATTTCTTGTTACTCTGTTAACAAAAACAAAACAATGTAGGTATTATGAATTTTTTTTAGTAGGTAATGATTTACTATACGGTACAGAGTTTCAGAGGCTCTTGACAAAATATAAGTCAACACACCAGATCCAAAACCCCTGATCTTAGTATAAATAATTTGTATTTAATCATAATATTTAATTTCCAATTTGTGTGCACGTTTAAAACATAATAATTATTGCGATTCAAATAATATTAT
>NC_042495.1:82628023-82639084 GCF_005508785.2 Acyrthosiphon pisum
ATGTTCACTATTATATTTTACGGTGTATCTATGTTAAGCCAGTAGAAAGAGCAGTAATGCAACAATGTGTAATTTATTTTGAAAATACAAATTTAATGGCAATAAAAAGTTTCAATATTTCATTTGACATATTTTTGTAATGGAAATAGAACAATGCTATACTAGTGGACTTTTGGAACTTTTTATTAGTTTTGAAAGTGAAAGAGCATTACATTTTAAATTACATGAGCTTAAGCAGGTAACATTATAGGTTAATTAGTTCCAAACATTCGTTTTGCAGAGTTGTCTAATATCAGCAATGCATTTATGTATGGCATTGCTAATTAAAAAGATAAAATTCCAGTTGTATAACATTTATAATTATATATGTATTATCTATTAACGGGCTTAATTTATGATAATTCGTGTGTCTTAACATTTTTAAAGCACATTTCTTGTTAAATATTGTAAACAAGTGTTGATTTCAAAAAAAAATAACAATAACATAATCGTTGTAGAATAAATGGATCACTAGTTCCACATATTGTAATAAAATAGATATTTTTAATACGGAAATAATAATTAAAATAAACAATTATCGTGTTGAAACTTGAAAGTTTATAAATAATACATTTATCATATCATTGTTCACAGAAAAAATCAAAGATTTAAGGTTTAGTAATTTTATATCTACTAAGTCAGAATCATATTCAAACGATCAGTATGATAAATACAATAGTAAATAACTATAAGATAGAAACTAGAACCTCAAAATAAATCATCTTATTATAGAAAATTAACCCCCGGTTCTGGAGAATGAAAATAATATTATTCAGTTGTTCAAGCAAATCCAAATATTTGATAAACTCTAGCTAACTAATCTATAATTTATATATTATATAGGTAATATTAATTGATATTATTATAATATCTTGCAAACGATTAATATTATTGTAAATATGTAAATATTGGTACCGACTCTAAATAAATTATTCTGATTTCATATCTTATTTCTTAAACTCAAAATCTTAATAATATAATTAATATTTTAAGAAAATGCATATAATATATAATATTATATGTATAATATATAATATTATATGTATAATATATTATAAGAAATGCTAATGGGCTGTTTGTTAGAGCCATAATCGTCCAAGATCAATAAAAAATAAATAGGTACAACTAATATTATCAACAAGTTATTAATTAATATTTATATATTTAATGAATAATTTAAGCAAAGACCTTCGTATAATTGTGTTAACTATAATACGATAGGTCATATAAATTGAAAAACGTTTAATATTCAATTGCTATAGGAATATTTATTAAAATTCCATGAACGTAATTTGTATTTTATAAATGTATTATTATTAAGTCAAATTTTAAAAACTATTGAGAAATTATGATGAGTTGCAATTTCCATTATTCATCAATTGAACGTTAATAAAATACAACCATCGTAGTTTGAGCCTATTCAATCCTCCGGGGAGATTAATAAAAAGAGTTGTAAAAAATACTTTTAAAAAGTATTTGAGTTATTACTCAAATACTTATCAGATAAAGTATTTAAAATACCACCCAAACACTATCTATATATTTAACTCAGATACTTTTTAGAAGTATTTGAAATAATTTTCAAATACAAAACGAAAAAATCAATTTAATTCTGAATCATTCATAATATATTAAATTAATCGAACATTTGAGTGTTGCGTTTTAAGAATATTATTTGTTCAAAATGCTTATCTGTCATATTTGTTCTTTTGTATATTGGTATATATTGCTAAGTACTGAAAACGAACCGTTGCGATCGTCATCGAGTGTCGACGATAAACAGACGGTTTCTCAGAGTAAAAATTATTTAGTTAAGATATTAATAGACGAAAACTAAAACCGATATAGAATTGTTCATAAATGATAAAGATATATAATATTATTATGACGTTATTATAATTTGACGATGAATAAAGAATAATTCTTTATTAAAGGAATAAAAAAAGTATTCAATAGTAAAAAAATGTATTTAAAATACCGTTCAAATACTTCAAATATAAAAGTATTTTAAAAAATATTCAATACGGAAAAAAGTATTTGAATACTTTTACTCAAATACTTTACAACACTGTTAATATGTCTTATAGTTTCGATTTTCCAAATGTGTATGATATTAAATTACGTGACAGCATTATTATATCTCACAGGCTATAAAAAAATTGAAGATACTTTTATGACTTAACACTGAAAAATTGAATTTTTTATTACACAAAAAAATATTTTTTACTGTTATTTTGGAAAGTAAATATAGTTTATAGTTAAATTGTAATATTATTATATTATTATATTTAGCTAATAAAATATATCTCACCTATTAGTTTAGTTATCATTGAATTGATTATAGTATTATAAATTTCTTAATTATATTTAGGTTACGTCATTAGTATAGGTCATTTTATATTGAAATAAAGTCAAAAATGTATTTATTCTTTTATAAATAAAATGGAATAGGCTATTTTAATTAATAAATTGTGTTTAGTATTATCTTTTAACAAAAATATCTAAAAATAGACACAACTTTCGATATGAAATTTTGATATTTTACTTACCCCATTGAAAAAAAGCTTCGAAAAATATAATATGAATGGGTAGATTTTTTTGTTCAAACCACTATTAATTTTGACTGCTTAGTAAAAAAAACAATATTGGACTTTACTATGAAACACTTTACTCCTAGAGTTTCGGTGTAGAAGACTTTTTTTAAAAATATTTGTCAAAGAATAGAGAACAAGACGATGCCGCAGAGTAGCAGACACGCACGTACCTGTAGCTTCCATTGTTTGTTATTTCTAAGCTTAGTGGATAGAATCACTGCGACGGTGTCAACTGACAATGATTTGTAACCGATTATGAGATAGTAAACTGTAAAATGTGTACTTAAATTATATACGACTGGCTTCGTGATATTAATGTTTTTCTCTGCAATGTAAATATTTAAATAACAAGCGTTAACAAAACGCGTATTTACTGAAATGTGATTGTTTAAAGATGACATGCAAATATGTTTGATGAAATAAACAAAATAATATAAAATATGACGTTATGCCAAATTTTCAAATAAAAAAATAACTTGTGCTGCAGACATCAGACAACTTAGCGGAACGCGATATTTCACATTTTCAAAATTTAATTTGATTCTAATATCGTGCAGACATTTTATAATATTATTTGAATCGCAATAATTATTATGTTTTAAACGTGCACACAAATTGGAAATTAAATATTATGATTAAATACAAATTATTTATACTAAGATCAGGGGTTTTGGATCTGGTGTGTTGACTTATATTTTGTCAAGAGCCTCTGAAACTCTGTACCGTATAGTAAATCATTACTACTAAAAAAAAAATTCATAATACGTACATTATTTTGTTTTTGTTAACAGAGTAACAAGAAATCGGATTATTTTCGTATTTACTATTTACTTTTTTATTACAATAATTCAATGTTTAACTGGTATCTAATTTGAATATTATTATCAAACGACTTAATGTATAACTAAACAACAATATTATAATTGTATTGTGAAAACCGAACTATATTGCGGAGTAATTAAAATGGTCGTTTGGCTTTTTCGAAACTCACAAATTTACGGTAATTTGCATTTAAGCAGTAACAACGCGTGTTTACTTTAGTATACTATGCGTTATCGTCTTGATAAAGAAAATTTTCCAATATTAGTAATTTGGTTAACAAATGACTACAGGACGAAAATAATAATATTATAACTTACACGTCCTGCAGTATGCTGGTGTACCGAAATTGCCTATACAACACGCCGGCCAATTGATATATATTTTACTAAAGTTATTTATATTTAAAAAAAATATGGACAAGAATAACAATAACTATTGCTGTAGTTATCTAAATGGCAAATACCAATAAACTTTAACTTGGTGTGTCGTGCGTTTGTAAAACATGTCTGTTTAAACGAATATTTTTTGTAAATATTATACTATTAAATACATTATATTTTGTATAATTAAAATTTTTCAAAGGTGTTGCAAATAAGACGGTATGATAATCGAATGCAGGTGATTGGAAATTTTCAACAGACTATTAAGACTGTGAAAGGTTTATAACAACTTATAACAATATTATATAATTCATTAAAACCTAAAAACTCGATCATTTAATTATTAAGAAATAAACTATTCAATTTATCGGAGTATCTTTAACAAACATAAAAATATCCATAATATCATTTATAGTTTTATTCTACTCGAATTTTGTCAATTAAAATATAATTTAAGACTTGAATTATATTTTTTTAATTACAAATTAAAATTAATATTATAATATTTGTTTAAATTTTAAAAATGTAATTCTTAATTGTATATTTTGTCACAATATTCAGAAACAGTACAATTCCATGTTGCCTGTTAAGTTATAAATAACATTATAAATTAAAGTGATTTGACCATCAATAATTTAGTTGAATTAGTATTATTCAATGAATTATCATATACATAAAATAAATATTTTGAAATTTATTATCTATAACTAAATAATGATCTTAGTTCCATAAAGATATTCTTAAATTTTTTAAAACATTTTTGATTACTGAAGTAAATAGCAAGTACTATCATTTCTAGATGCATTTAGACAAAACAACACTTTCTTTAATTGTTACGAACAAAAAAACTTTAGAATTAATGATTCAATCACGAATACATCACTTTAGTAGTTGTAGTTTAAGTTTTTTATTTGAAAACTGATCGTTGGTCATTCAAGTTTATATTTTTTAAGAAAAAAAAAGCTTTTAATATAATAGTTTGTTTTATATCTCCAAAAGCAATTATTTATGTCTTTGCATTGAGTAATAATAATATTAAGTATTTTTTTTTAATACTTATATAATATCATGTTATATGATACCAATATGTAGTACAATTTTATTTTATAAAAGCTGCAGTTATATTTTATTTTTATATTCATTATTTTGGCTGAAATACTTAACGAAAAGTATTTAGCCACGTAATGACCCACCATTTAATTATAATTATTATTATGCATAGTAACATGTAATGTATACTATAATACATGCACTGTATATATATTTATTATATAAGGTACAATATATAATATCTAACTTAAAATATTTCAGTTTTTTTTAAATATAGCTACCTATTCGCAGTATAATAAAATTATACTACCTATTTAAACATATATTTTTTACATATTTATGGGTTACTATAAGAACTAGAGACTTCCGGGATTGTTATTGATATATTATTTTCAATTACCAATAAAAACACGGCTAAGTTATATTTAAACAATAGTTTTTCACCGTATCATTATAATAGCCAATACTAAAAAATAGTTTTTCATGTTTTACTCACTTTCATTTATATTATTACCAAAGTATGTTTAAGATAATAATTTATAAGGTTAAAACATTATATTTACAACAAAATAGTTCTTAAGCTAATTCGTAAATATATTTTTAATATTATTTTCATTCGATGATGAATAATGTATCAATAATCTCAGAAAACTGGGTTCTAAATTATTATTGACATCATCAGAATTATTTTTTATTTATGACCTAGTCAAGGGTTGCATTATTTAAACCTCATCAAAATATAGTTATTACAGTATCGCCCATAATGATTTATATGAGGATTACTGTACATTTGGTATAAATTGGTCTATTTTTAAAATGTAACGTTTCGTTTTGTTATGAACTGATTTATTTTGAAATGTTTCAAAATCAGATAAAAACAAAACTTTTTTTTGATGACAGTAAGTAATGAGAATAATATTCCTATCACGACATTTCGATATAGCTTCATAGACGCCTTATTTTTAATAGTAAAATGATTGCCTTCAAACATTAGTCAGTAGGTATTTATCGTTGGATTACAAAGTTTAATTAAAGGAAAATTATAAAACTTTTAAAACTTAAGTTTAGGTCACAACACTTGGTTGAAACACTAGCAAATTATTTGATATTAAATGGTTCATTGAATTTTAAATAATTTCCTTTGATTTATACTATATTATTCTACTTGCATGCACAAAATTACTTACATATTAGATCGTTATTGAGATTATTTCGGAATATTTTTGATATTCACCTGAAATCATCAAAAATATAAAAATGTTAGCTCATAAAAATATAACATACAGTTTATTATATTGAGTGTTTAGAGAGATAAAAATATAATAAAAACATCCTGTCAGCCATTTCAATGTCAAACACTCGTCTACCTATACTTACTGTTCGGAGCGCATAATATCCACGCTGACAGACAGTCACCGCTCAGAATCGGTTTTCGTATACAATGATATTATTATATCATTGAATTAAAATTTAATACCATCCATTATACAGTGAAACACTTGTATAGCATAGTGATGACATCCACTTACTCGCCTTTTTAAACGTTATTTTAATTTTTGTTTTCTGTTTATTTTTTTTTTTCATAAATTATATTGTTATTTTTGGTACCTATAAATAAGGTTTTCGGTAACAACACTTTGATGTAAGAACTATCAAATTAGTAGAATTTGTTTTCCAGGAAACATTATTTTCAATCATCCTAGGGTTTTAGTAAGTAGCTATAACTGGCATTTTAGTAACACTTTTGGTAAAAATTATTTAATCCACTGACTTATTAAGGTCTAATGTTGTGTTCAATACTATAATAAATTACAAAATATCATAAAATATATACTATTAGTAGTATTAACTGACAGACCGTTTCATATACAATAATACACCTAATTACTGAATTTAAATATAACATGTCCATTAAGCTCTGCGCCAGCTGCTACTCCAGTGCCACCTACTCCAGTTAGGACATAATATTACAGTGGCCCACTCGACACCTACAATACAGCAGAGGGGTACCCACTGACTACTTTTTATTGATATTTTAATTTCAAATTTGTATGTTAGATTTTTTAACAAAGAATAACGATTTCAGTTATTTTGTTGTAATTTAATAATGTATTACTGGATATTATTATATATTGTAGTATTTTACAGACAATGTAATTTTCAAATGCAATGTTTATTAATTTAACCTACTGTATTACTAATAGTAAAATAAATGACTTTATCTATCTATATATTATATTATATATACAGATAATATATAGATATAACATATTTAAAATATAGGCAAATTTATCCGTTTATAAAATATGAAATAAGTACCTACATTACACTTTACTTTCTAGTAAAATTTGGTAGCTCAAATATAAAATTAATTAAATTTAAAAATATACTTAAGTAGGTACCTAATATATAATAACTTTTTTTCATGCGGCCTTACGACTTTGGTCTTTTTATTTTCTAGTCTCGTTAGAAGTGACTACCTGAAGAGCGAGACAACCGATTATTATAGTCAGTACCTAATTATCGTAAAGAAGTTAACACCATGACATTTCTCGAAATTCCATGGTCTAAGTAGTATGGAGGCAGGGAACGACAGAAGTGCCCATAGTTCATACTGTCAATTATTAATATTAATAAACAATAAAAGGTTTGGTTTGTATAGATGTACAAGTATCATTGCACGATTTTATATGACGTTGGATTAATTGAATTGAAATTTAAAAATGTACAAATTTACATAGGTACCTAATAGGTATACTAAATAGGAATTCATACATAGATAATAAAACAATTAATTTTTATGTAATTTATGTAATATTATATTTTAGGTTATTAATTCAAATGTAAGTACAACTACAATATCACGGGAAGATCATCATCAACACACATCGAGTTCAATACAGTCTAAGTATGGGACCAAAGTAGGGCACTATAGATAGGACTTATATGTAGAGCTTTATCTAAATTAGGTAGATATTAAATATGGTGACTCTACATAGGTAACAATTAAATGACGCCTTTTATATAACTTTTATATACCTTTTGTATCCTTTTATATTATACTTCAATGTATTATAATACTGCCATAATATTATTATTATTATTATTAACATATTATTCTTATCTAAAATCGTGTGCTGGTGTTACGGCGGCTTATCACCACGTTGCTCGCAGAAACGCGAAATATATTTTACGAGTTTTGTGAGTGTTGTATAGGTAAGGCTCTACATAGAATAGTGCCCTAGTATAGGTAGGTACCAGTGGCGTATTTAGGAATTTTGATAGGGGGGGGGATGAAATATAAAATAATAGGTACACTCAATAAATACGAATATAATATACATTTTTAAAATCCTCTAACTTGTTGAGTTTAGTGTGGATCAAGGTGAAACACACATTTTACAGTACCTAATAGCATTTATTATAAATTCATACTAACGACAATCCCGTGTTTATAAACAAAAAAAATTGTTATAATACAAAATCCTGTTTTCTATTTTTTTGGATGCTCAGTTCATCGATAAGCTTATCTGGCATGATTATTGTATTGACCGGTGACATGCAAATACAGCAATCACATTAAGACGACGCTACACCCGTATGTGCAGTTGTCTCCGACTTACACAAGCACGACATAGCAAATTGTTGTTCACTATTCTCAATAGTGAGCTGTTGGTTTTGATGGCGATAGGGTGAAATGACCTATCATCAAACTTTTAATTAAGAACATAATCTGGGTCTTAGCGTGGGCGATTTTTTAATATTTTAATTTTCAAGCGAGATATGAGATTTTTTAATTTTTGATACTTCATATACCCTTATTTTTCTCGAAAATGAAAATATCGAAAAATCGCCCACTCTAAGACCCAAATAATGTTCTTACCTAAAAGTTTGATAATAGGTCGATTCATTCTAGTACCAAAACTAACAGCTCACTATTGAGAATAGTGAACGACAATTTCCTATGTCGTGCGTGTGTAAGACAGAAACAACACACGCGGGTGTAGCGTCCTCTTATAAGGGTCCGTATTACAATAGTTAAACTAATGTTAAACCACGGAATTCGACTGGTAAAATTTAAACTCTGATTGTAAAACGGGCCCTAAGTGTCTAAGTAAGTTATAATAAACAAAGTATATAATAATTACTATTTAATTTATAGTTATTATTCAATATTAGATAGGAAAATTGATAAAATATTTACTTCTGTCATACTATTTATTAGGTAAGACTTAATACTTAATAAAATCTTGAAAAACATCGTTCAGGTGTATAGCAGTTGATACAGGCAAAGTACAAAATATTTTCAAGAGTTCGTGAATATTTGGATAAACCTTTTTATCACAAACATCTAAAGCATGTAACCCAGAGGTGAATAAATGTTTTCAGTCACTAAAAAGAAACCCATGCCCTATGGTAAATCTACAGTCTTAATGGTAATTTTGTTTTATTTACCGACTATTTATCGGGTTTATTATATATTTATGCATGAAAAATAATTCGCAGAGAATTCAAAAATATAGTATACCATACCACCATAAAGATATATGTTTTTATTTTCCGATATTTATGCCACGAACGACTAGTGACGTAGAGTACCTATATCAAAGTGGACAAATTACCACGACTAGAACATTTAGAAAACAGATATAGGTACCTACTTAAAACTTAAAAGTAGTATCATATTGAGAAATACAGAAAATAAGTAAACTTAATTTTACAAAAAAAAAAGGTCAAGGGGGGGATCTATCCCCCATATCCCCCCCCCCGTAAATACGCCACTGGTAGGTACCATGAACTAAGATAGTTATGATAGTTAGTCATGGTAACCAAGGTACCTATAGTTACTGTGTACCTGCGACTTCTGTGACAATTATATTTTTATGTTTCTTACGACTATATCTCGCGTCCCCTCTCATGACGCCTAAGCCCGACGACTCGTTCCGTGACGATTACAATTACGTTATTCGCTTGCTAAAGTAACAAATTTTATTATGATTATTCGTTATCTTTGCTCACCGCACTCGTTATGTCGTTCGACAGTCGTCGATATTACGCAATAACCTGTTGCGCCACGTCGCTCACCTTTTCGAATGGTACACGACAAACAACTTTCGACCCAACCGCGTCATGATCGTGAAACATTGTATTATTTTGTTCATTCTGTCCTAACGTAGCGTAGACCTTCCGACGCAAGAGTCAGATCTCAAACGAAAGTGTGTTCGTGTGGATGTTGTACGTTCACCTCGCCCGCCAGTCGCCGGAGTCTTTGCACGTTCACATTACTCAAAACCTGTGACTCGTATACTCACCAATGAATTTCCAATGTCTAATGTTTAATAATAATACAATTTTCTTTATCGTTGCTAGGTAGTTCACTTCACTGGAATCAAATAAGTACGTTACTGCGGACTGGAGTACTGGAACCTGGAACCATAGTCCGGTACATGCGTCGGCGACTACAACTGAAATACCATTGAGACACTCTGTGTGGATTGCTTTGAGTCTTAACGCTATCAGTGGATCATCATCATCCCGTCGTTGTTGTATGGTGAGTAAAAGTAGCATATAAATAGGTACTAGATAACGGGGCTAAATACACTGGTATAAACTTAACTTGAAAATAATAGTCCGTGATTTTATTATTAGTTACTAGTTATATTATCACGTTTATGTCTAATTATGACGGAAGCCTGTATGCGTTTTGTGGTGGACAACGGCAACAAGCAGAGGCCAGACAGTGTGAGATAGCACTGATGCGCAGATCCAAGTTGCAGACTTAGGCACCAGTGTGTCTATTTGTGATAAAGAATCTTATAAATCCAAATAGGCTCTATAGTGTGTAGCGTGTACTTTATATTATCGTGTTTTTACACGGCTAAAAACAACTAGGCGTTACCATAATTCTAAATAGATTTATTAAATATATCTTATTTATATAGGTATTTATATATTTAATTTAATTATATTTTAACAAGCATAAACATCTCTAAGTTATTATCGTTAGTCTTATTATTTTATTTAATTCCTGTTAAGAAACGAACAACCAACCTTTTGTCTAATGATGTTCTGATTCCACCGTTCACTGTTCAATATACTAGTGATCACCATCCATAATATTATATTTTGTTTTGCTTTTTTCTTAAACACTAATTACTCCTCCATGATCAAAAACT
>NC_042495.1:82639134-82641409 GCF_005508785.2 Acyrthosiphon pisum
ACTGATTACTTCTCCGTCTTAATCTATATGGAAATGTCTTTACACTCATTGGAAGTAGTTATTCGGTATGTCATCATCATCATTAATCAATATTACTTTTTAATAAGTTTATGTGTTATTTAATAGATTAACTACTACTGTAGAACTTCCAACTGAATTTGTACATCTATACATATCAAATTGTATTGTTTCATGTGAAACTATTAAAGATCAATATATGCAAAACCGATTAGTTCGTTTAGTGTGTGTTTTCTTGCAATCTCTCATTAGAAATAAAATAATAAATGTTCAGGTAATAATTTTTTTTTATGAATAATGATTTTTAACTGTTAACTTTATTTTATTAATTTACAAGGTTGTTATCATACATGTATATAACAACTAGAAAACCGTCTTCATACTACAGTGACCAATGTTGAAATCATCCACCATTCATAATTCAGGCAACGTTTACATTTATTTTACATACATTCATAAACATGTATACTTATATATAAATAAATACATATATACTTATATACTGTGAGTATATTATTTTGTAAACACAACCTCCTTTATAAATGGCAGGCGAAGTCAATGATAAGAAGGAGACAGCTATCTAGTTGTTGTATATATCTATGGTTGTAATACAAATTCAGCTTTTAAGTTAACTAATACAATTTAAGAATACAATTTTTATATTAGCTTACAAACTTTACAAATTACTTATATTTCTTATAGGAATTATTTATTGAAGTTCAAGCCTTTTGTATCGATTTTATTCAAATTCGAGAAGCATCAGCTCTGTTTTGTCTTTTAAAAAAACTAGAAACAGGAGATACTTGCAGTATTGGTAATGTAGCTGCTGGCGCTGGTATAACACCTAGTACAATTGCTGCTGCTAAGGATAAGGATCAAGATAAAATAGTTCCAAAGGAAAAATAGTGTTAGTGAGTTCTTCAATCGAATAAAAATTACATCTAATAGAGATTTACTATTAATATTAACTTTTATGATAAGTGAAACTGTAAAGTGGAAATAAAAGTGTAATAATTTCTTATATATTTTATATTTATACTTTTAATAGTTCATAATGGTTAATTTTTTTTAATATATATAAATTAATATGACTTTAAATCGTACATTTAAACATTGTATTAGTTATATTATTATATTTTATGAATGAAAAATATTATAAAAATGAATTGCAAACTTTTTTGCTTGTAAAAATATTTTAAATTCAGTTTAATCAATAGTATAATTTGATATTTTATTGGTCAAAACTAAACAGCACTACCAAATTCAAATACTTGTAATCTAAAAATTTCTTGTGATAGATAATTTATTTTGTATCTAAATATATAAATTATAAATAAAACATTTTAATAACAATATACATTTAATTGCACTAAGAAATTAGACGTTTCCTTGGGCCGAAATATTTTCATAATCAACAATAAACAACTGTTGTATGTAATCATTTATTCATATTATAGATTAAGGAAAATTATCTTTAATAAATCAAAGAAAAAGGTTTTCATTATTATTGTACCGTTTCATAATTATGAAGAATTGTAATACATAAATCTGCCAGGATTACCGAAATTAAAAATAATAGTAAATAATATAATTTAAAAACTATTTATTTAAGTTGAGTCATTTTAATTTATTAACTTATAGTATTCAGTAGTAGTAGTAAAATTATTCGATTTTACATTTTGCGATAAAAGATATTGATTTTAATAATAGAATATAGAAAAAAAAAAATGTTTACTTCTTTAGATTTGTTTAACATAGGTATATACATTATTTAATAAAAACAAATAACGTATTTTATCATAATTAGTATCTTTTATATTTTATATGTATATATTTTTCCTCACTGCGTTACCTTTTCTCTCTCTTCGCTATATGTGTATATATATATATATATATATTTATTTTTTTTGTGTTCTGCTTTTTTCCACAGCTCTTCAGAAATCACCGCCACTGTCTACCCTCAGAGCGAATAATTATGCTGTTAGAATTAATATCGTTGTCCAGACGAACTTTTCGTAATAGAATCTTGTGAGCTCCACACACTGTCGTTTAATTGAAACTCTGATTATTATATATTTATCAAGACTCTGAGCATTTGACCATTGCTAATTTCGTTTTTATGTCGTTTTCGTTCAATATAAACGTTATAACTGTTTAAAGGAACCATATTGTATTATTATGGTACAACTTCAGTCATTATACGTAATTACATTTTTGAAAAAATTTTGTTTTTTTTTCATGAACATACTAATAGATC
>NC_042495.1:82641509-82643231 GCF_005508785.2 Acyrthosiphon pisum
CCACGTTGAATAACAAACCGTCCTGCGTGGGCGATAAAATGAAAATCGAGAAAAATCGAGAAAACGAGAAGAAGAAGAATATAATATATTATAGTGCCTGCGAACCAACTCCAAATGGAACGGAGGGACACTGCACTGTTGGTAGATCAAATTATAGCAATCCGCAAAGCTGTGAGTCTTTTCAACGAAAAAAAAAAACACATTTGATCTGCACAAATGCAGATTAGACGGCAACTGCGGTGGTACCGCACCGCAACGTTCCTACATAAAACTAATCTTAGAAAAATAGAAAAGTTTTAAAAAAAAAAAAACGTCGGGACCTAACTGATTTAATTTATTATCACTGTATACGAATTTGTACAGCTGTTGTGGTAACTAGGTTTTTAAAGTCTCTTGAAATTTGTTTGTTGGAAATATTTTGTTTTCAGAAATAAAAATAAAGTTTGAGTAATAATTCAAATTTAAAATTCATCGAGGCACGATTTTACCCAAGTATACGAAGTCAATTATTCAATACTTTTCTTTTATAATATGAAATCTAGTGAAAATTATATTGCTTACTATTATGTTGTATACTTAATGTAATATGAATGTAATATAATATATTATTGTAATTCATAAAATTATATTATTACATACAGAAGTGAACACGCGCATTAAACTATTAAAAATTCATATTTTCCATTAAAATATATTTATTTTATTAAAATAACTTATTACACCTTTAAGAAGTTGAATAGCACAATCAAAGTATTTCTATTTTTAAATATTAATATTGAACACTCTTGACATATAAAAAGTTGGGTGTGGAAAAAACCCTTTATTAGAATAACTGTCATCGGTACTAGGTATAGGTATTGTAATTTGTAATAATATTAAAAGCTAGATATATTTTGATTACCGTGTTAAAATCGTTGTAACTTAATGATGCTATAATTATTATTAGTAATTAAAGTGTTGGATGTTCAATACTAAAATTAAATCATTTAACCATCTAATTCATCATTTCAATTAGTTCATTATTGTGCGGAGCAAATACATATTTTTCTATAACATCGTTTTGTACAATTATCCGGTAGTTACTAATGTTTGTGTACCTACAAAGGGTTCAATTAGTTTTTTTTGTTATAAATTTATAAATGTATTTAGCACCGAGTTTTCCATCGTATTTTACAAAATTAAAACATTTACTTTTTACAAAGCATTAAACCAGGGCTTGAAACCGTTTTCAAAACCGATTTCAGAAACCGGTATAAACCGTTTTAAACCCGAAACCGAAACCGTAATTAAAACCGAAACCGAAACCGTAATCAAAACCGAAACCGGGAAAAATTGGATACCGGTATTAAAGTCATAACCGAAACCGGAAAAAATTGGATACCGGTATTATAATTTAAAACCGAAACCGAAAAAAATTGGATACCGGTATTAAAGTTAAAACCGAAACCGGAAAAAATTGGAAACCGGTATTAAATTCAAAACCGAAATCTAAAAAAATTGGAAACCGTTATTTTTTTCTTTTCAATTGACGTATTTTTAAATACATGAATTCCATTAATACGCATAATTAATACTCATAATAAAATTGAGATCATGATTAAAATGTTGATAACCATTTCATTATTTGCCAAATTATTAGTTGCTTTAAGTAATATAATGATGTAAATTATAGTTACTAGCAAATACTATTATGACAATAGAGGAGAAACAATGATAATTGTA
>NC_042495.1:82643281-82650938 GCF_005508785.2 Acyrthosiphon pisum
GGGTCACTTGGCAGAAGAAGATCTAATAGTGGGTTGCCCTATCAAAAAGTAGGGAAACTCTGCTGTGTATAGTACAGTAGAACTTCGATTAACCGTCACTGTCGGGACCGGGGCTTTGACGGTTAATCGAAGAGACGGTTAACGGAAATTTTGCAAAAAAAACGTGTAAATACATATACATAGGTACACACATTTATTATGTTTTATATTTATAATATATATTTATCATATTTTACGAGTGTACTTAAAAAAAAAAAAATACTCACATTGTAACAAATTATAAACATACATACCACACATATTAAAAAAAAAATCTATCATTTTAGTTTGTTTTTTTGATTATTTTGAAGATAATTATTTTTTTTTTCGGCGGTGACCGATGACGGATAACAGAGAGTGACGGTTAATCGAAGTTCTACTGTACATACAACTGAAATTTAATAATTCACAATAGTTTCAAAATTATTAAATTAAAACATGGTAATGAGTCGTTATTGTTATATGTAATATTTGTGTATAATATGTTTTATATGTATATAATCATTATATAAAATATAAAAATATATAATAATATATACTTTCTTTTAATTATTTGTGAGATTAATTAAATGACTACTTTAACATTTATATATTCAATTAAATTAAATAAACTAACCCTAGAGTGTGATTAATCAATTAGTTTTTTCGTTGTTTTAATAACTTGTTTTTTCATCAAACTTTTACTGTACTTTCTTTAAAATTTGTTCGCTGTAGTATTTAAAATAAAGGGAAAATAATAATATGATTTTATTTACTAAATATACACATTATTTGATCTACTTTTCAGATAAAGAAAGTAGTACCAATGTTATAGGTGGCTATATCTACTTCTTCTACTACTCATAGTAATAATAGCTGTTAATTTTAAGAGAGCGACATTAAATTTAAAGGTAATTTATTCCATTAAAAAACCAATTGTAAATTTAAATTGAATAAACATAAATTCTATAGATACAGATGTACGCAACAAGTATGTTTTGCATACATAATAATTTGCATACAAGTACATGCTAATTACTAGGTACTGTAATATTTAATTTCGTTATCTTTTACGATTTTTGTTTTAATCACTTTACAGACAATTTGAATAAATTGCCAATTGGTACTTGAGATGGATAAGAGGTCAAAATCCAAAGAAAAAAATGATCACCATAATCATACAAATTGCGAATTTCAGCATACTCCAGTCTCCAGTATAGGTACTCCAGTGACGCACCCAATCATTCACTTTCTGAGTACCTATAGGTGTATACACTCGTTAGGATTACTTTGAAATAAAATAATATTATACATATGTACACATTACATAGAAATTCAAATATCAGTCGTATACAATTGAAAATATATTTTTTTAAATCTTTTCAAAAATCCAATCTTAAAATTTGATTTATCCATATCATGATATTAGACGGTTGAAACGCTGGAAGCTTTTATAATCGTTAAATATTTGCCGCAAGGTGACGATGATAAATAAATAATATTCGATGTAGTATAAACCTACGCGTTAAAACAACCGGGGAAAAATTACAATTATCGGACAGAGTGATATACCTACGACAATAACAAAAGTTGCCAAGCCATCGTAAGACTATTTAGGTTCATGTCACCGAGTGAAAATTGGAATTACCAAAATAATTAATAAACAATTAAAGAGATCGTAAAGTGTTTTGGAGCTATAATCAGTCAGAAATATGTGCCGATGAAGTATATATTTTTATACTGCGACGTTTTCTGTGTAAAAACAAATTAAATACAATTATGAGCTCGCGGGTTTCAGCGGCTACGATAATGATTTAATAATTATTTTTTAATGGCTGTCTGCACATGCTCATTGAAACCGTTTAAAACTGATATTTTCTTTTATGCGGTATGCATGTGAAAAATATACATAGTATCCGACGTTTATGCGCGGCGACTATTCAAACGATTTTAAGTTACTCGTCAAAATAATTAATAATTAAAGATTTTGAAAACTGCTATTTTGCGTACCTATATATTATAATATGATAAGTGTAGTAGGCGCATATAGGTAGGTAAACGAATATAAATTGTTTGAGCTTCAATTTCGATTAAAATAAATGTCAACAAATTGCATCGTCATGAATATATTAACATATTTATTTATCTTAAAAATATACTTTCAGGATCGTATTTCAATTTGATTTGAAAAATTCTGATTTAATACGATATATTATTATCATGGTCTTAAACTTAAACTCAATATGAAATGAAAAGTCATTTTGAAAAAATTATTCTACTCTGCAGAGTAGCCCTCTTCTTCTGACCAAGTTCCCTTCCGTATGGTGGAGATGCACTTCAACCACCCTGACTGTACCATAATATGGTACTTTATTATGCCGACAGCATATTAAATATTATGTACTTTTTGCGTCACGTTTATAATATTGGCAAGTGGGTTTAAATGATTTAAAATTTATATTGGTTCAGAGTATGGAATTATTGGCATCGGAATTTTCATGTACACCAATAAAATACTTCCTCATTTTATTAGAATAAAATTAATTGCAGATGTTTATTTGATTTTTTATTTCGTAACGATTGCAGTAGAAATGTTTGTTGCAAATTGTCTTAAGTGAAAACCCGTACGCTTTCGACCAAACAAGAAAAACAACGACGACAAAATATATTATTATGCGTCAGTAGAAATAATATCATAGAAGATCGATCAACTGTCTAAGTATTTACGTGGGCGTAATTTCAGAATTTGGCGCAGAATACAAATAAATTTACCAATAACCGCGACCATAATCAGAGTCACTCTCAAAATAGATTACTTACACTCTTACATTTTTAAAAACCGTAGAAGTCACTAAGCTGAATAGTAGGTATCTATAGATGTCGACCGGTGGAGAATGAGTACCAAAACGGGTTGAGAAAAATTTAATCGTATCGTACAAAACAGCAAAATCCCAGACACCTGTGTGATTCATTCGAGATATTCAATTTAGAATTATAATATACCTATTGTTCAAAAACTCCAAACGTACTGTATCGTCTCCTCTCCACCTGTGTAAATGTATAATCTTAATCGACAAATTTATATTATCTAATTTAAATTTTAAGATAGAGCAGCTGACTTTTGTATTATATATAACATAATTTTGTTGTAAATAGCTACCTCTGCATAATATGTAGTAAACATTCGCGTAATCCATATACCGATTGAAAATTAATTTTACAAAACAATTACGAACAAATAATGCGTTTTATACATTTCATATTTAATGAATAAAAATATGGATTTTTACAATAATATATTGTTATGGATTACGACTTTGAATATTTTGAAACATTAATATATAAGACATAATAAAATGATAGTAAGATTTCTTTTCAATACATCTTTGGCGCTAATGTCATAATAATATTAGGTATGATTTTGTATTGGCACTTATGTCCTACTAATTCTGGCGTAAATGATAAGTATTTTTACACATTTTTGGCGCTTATGTCATATAGCCATATAAATAGTGGCATAAATATGAGTAGTGGGTTGAGAGGTCAAATTAACTCCCCTCCATCCAAAAGACAAGAAAAAAATAAAAACTTGGTTTTGAAATCGCCAGTCTAATCGGTCAGAATGAAAAATATACACAAACTCTAAATATTTTAACTATGTTTTGTTATAGAACTATATTGTTGTGTTTGGCGAAGCACTCCGAAAAACATATAATATTGTATATTATAATTTAGCCCCCCCCCCCATCATAAGAAAATTGAAAGTAAGTTACTGCATACAATATATAGGTATTATAGTTTATAATATTATTATAAGGAGTTTTTTAGATCTGCCATCAAAACAGTCGGGTTCTTTCTTACGTATTTATTGCTTGAAGTTCCCGCAGTATAATATAATATCCATGTATATTTCCGACGTGCGGTATAGACCGTTTTAAAAAATTTTTTTATAAAAGAAACACAACACACGAGGGCACGAAATGACACTGCAGGGCGGCGTGGTATAATATACCTAAATACCGATAACTAAACCCAAAAAAGGAAACCGAAAACGCCGACGTCCGGTCGTTGATATACGATATATGTAAGTGTATTGTACGAGAAACGTTGAGAAAAAAATGAAAATGGAAAAAAAAACAATTCAATTTGTAATCCCTTTTAAAGTACACGCGTTGCGCAAACACGTGTAATCGCAGTCACAGCATATACAGAGTGTTCGAAAAACTTGGAAACGCTTTAATAATTTACTGTTTTATATCAATGGTACATGTTGCAATATAACAGATAACATCACTGCTCCACATTTATAAGGTAAAATATTCAATCACATCAATAATATCATATTGTTATCGTTCATCAGTCATAAATAGCGATCTAATGACCGTTTCCTTTGAACACTCTGTATACGGGTACTCAATGAATGCAATGGGAGTTGAATGGTTATTACGTATCTTTTTCAATAATATGACGTCAAGTCCATCGATTGTACATTTTATAAAGGCAAATGTACATCATAATATAATAAAGGTGTCGCACCTAAGTATTGTTAAGATAAATAATATCCCCAAAAAATGGACCTATAGAGTTGCATCATTTGAAAAAAACAGTCATTATTCAAACTGAAAAATCCACTAAAAAAACAACGTCGTGTTCCTTTGGTCGGGGTATTTTTTTTAACGGTCAACACAACACGATATCAAACGTTGTGTTAAAAAAATTTGGTATATACAATTTTTGGAATTTAACAAAATATCGTTAAAACAGATATACCCATAAATATTAGCCAATAATTGCTCGGTAGCTTTTCATCGTTCCAATAAAGCGACCTGAAATCGTGAAAAATAATCCCACTTTAAAGATCTAACGAGAAAACATTAGTTTGCAGTCGACAAATCGGTGATATTCTTTTGACGTACTTATTATAGGTACTAAAAAAAATACCTATCATTCAGAATGCCACGTGTACAGTGAACTACGTTTTTGAATTATCTTACAAAGTTTAATATAATTAATGAATTCAAAAATGAAGTAAATATCTAATAACTAATAACTAATAACTAATAACTAATAACCTACCAATAAGAAACAAATTTCTCTAGGAACTATAATATTAATTGTTCTTATTGCTTTATAAGCAAACCAAGTTATAACATTCATAATTTATTATTAAACTAATTTTTTGTTATTAAAGAATGTTATAAAATTAAAAATATTACAATCGTAACTAAACAAAATGTACACAGATAGAACCAAAAACCATTTTTTTTTTTTTTTTTTTTTTAATAAAATAAACAAAATAGTTTAACTGTTTATTGTAATATTAGTTTATATAGGTACCTAACATATAATATAATTTCTTCTTCAATTTTTACGAGGAAGGGAATGATTTATTTATTTTTAGAAAATTTTCTTTTTTGCTTTTCGTATTATTAGGTACTTTCAATTGTTTTTGACAATTCTAGGTGCACACACTATTATGATTTTATGTCAAGTTAATTTTTTAATAAGATTTTGTCTGTGAGTATTTTTATTGAATCACGGAAAAAGTATCTAGCGAAATTGTTGTCTAAATATATTATATCAACAGAAAAACTATCTGGGAAATCGAAAAAATATCTTTGTTGTTCTTATAGTATTAGAATTTAGTTATTAATGCGTATTAGTATATTTTATTCTTACAATGTAATTTATTGCAACTTGTCTATGTTACAATGATAAAGCAAAATTAGTACGTACTTTCCAACGTTGGCATACCACCAAAAATAAAATCAACAGCTAATAAAGAAGACTACTTGGATTATGTCAACGATGTCGAGAACGGGAATATTAATATACAAGTAGACAAAGTAAGTTTACAATTAATGTTATTGCAGTTTAAAAAAAATCTGCTTTTGTAAAAAAAATAATTTAGGTACCCACAGTAGATATTAGTTGTCCGCAGATTTTTCGTGAACCACTGGCCTAACTTATAGGTAGGTAAATGTTAGTACCCATATTCAATCTTATACAATATTTTATCCAATATCATATTTTTATTTTACTTATTTCTAAACTTGTAAAAAACCCTTTTGATCAATAGAATAAGTAATCATTATTATATTGCAAAATATTTTACAACTACCTAAATGACTAAAATACATTATAAAATTAATATATACTTACACAAAATTTAAAAATATTTGATAGTATAACAATTATAATAAATCATAAACAATAGTTTACTTCAATACTTAAATAACTACATAAATACGTTGTGTTTTAAAATTTGTCGATAAAAAGAAATGAATCTGATAAACAATTGTATTGGCATTTTGTTGGGGAAGAAAGAAAAATATATACTGAACTATAATTAGTATATATATAAAATGAACGTAAAACAAATGTTTTATTATGTACCCAATATACAGCATATCCCATGCCGGGAAGCTGTTTAAATAATTTTTCACTAAATAATTAATAGTAAAAAAAGGGGGTTCCAATCTGAAAAACGGTAGTTTGTACCCCCGCAGGATAATGATATTAAACTCCTTAAGAATTTTAAAATATTGTCTCTGAGTATGTTTAAAAATTCCAAAAATCAGATTTTGAATAACTGCATTATTGAAGAAGAAAAATGGGGTGAATCACTCTGTATAGTAACTTATTTATATAGTTTTGTATGATTATTGTAATCCAATAATTATATCGAAAAAACTAAACTGAAAAATATTGAATAATATGCATATTACCCTACTCAGTTTCAATGGCCCTCGACACCGGAGGATTAAAAAAAACATATATACAAACAAACATAGCATAATAACTCTTCAAATGTGACGGGTCTTGTATGTCACCGGACCATATTATAATATAGAACTCTCTTCGGCCTTTGTAGGTATAATATGTGTGAGTGTGTTGTGTGTATATGATATACGAATTGAAACGAATTCCCAATAAGCGATGGCCCGAACGACGTGAACGGACGATTGTAAAAAACACGACAAAAACGTTTTACAACCAATAAAATATACCGTTTGTAGTGAGATCTTTACAACAGTCAAATAATTCGTAACATTTATTTTTTTATTTTAGCTATTTATATTTTTTACACCTCGACGTATAGGTACATTTATATTATTATGTAGGTATATTTACGCATGATAAGTAAACGTACGTTTGTACGGGCAGAGTATATACATTTAAACTAAAAGTGTACCTACATATGTATACATATATATATATATATAATATATGTATGTATATAGTCACTGCCTAACCGGTTTGCCGTGTTCTTTTCGACCTGTTATAAATTGTAAATTTTATGTTTCGACTTTGAAATTACTTTATCGTAATAACTCTTATTTTAAAATAGTTAGCATAGGTTTATTATTTTATTTTCCGTCATCTATAACAAAATTATAATACTTACCTATACAGTTGCAATTATTTATGACTTCTGTTTTCGGAACCAGAACTACTCTACGGTGACATATTTGAACATTTTTTATACACATTATAGATATTATGTTATATATGTACATCAATAAAATGCCATCTATAATTTTATTAGAATAAAATTAATTGCAGAAGACTACTTGATTTTTATTACGCAACTCTTGGTAGAGGTATTTTTGATGTAAATTGTCCAAAGTGGAAACCC
>NC_042495.1:82650988-82651087 GCF_005508785.2 Acyrthosiphon pisum
ATAATATGAGATTTCATTTTTACAAAGTGTTCCGTATAATCAATGGACAATTTTCTGTCGAGATCAATTTTTTTTTAGTCTATTTCGGACAGAAACTAG
>NC_042495.1:82651187-82651962 GCF_005508785.2 Acyrthosiphon pisum
ACTCGAATGCGCTATATTTGTATCTTTCCAGTTTCAATCCTAGACCGTTCGTTACTTGCCCAGGGGAATTATCCATGTGTCGAGATTTTTGGTACTAGTTGTCCCGTATTGTCTTATAAGTTATAACTCAATAATAATATAGTGTTTGTTATTATAATTTATTATTATATTATAGTTATTTATTGGGCACCACATTACATTTGAGATTTGACAACAACATTAGATTATTTGACGGACGACCGCGACGGCCCGTATATGTCTATTCATATTTTATTGAATAGTATAAAATTCTAAATAGTATAATGAATAATCCAACAATAAATACTAAGAAAATCATATAATTACTGAGAGCCAATTATTTATACACAAACAATACCAGGAAAAACTTAAAATAGCACGGGCTTTAAATTGGGTATTTTGATTTGCATGCATCTTTAGAGTTTAGATAAAGAACTTTTGGAGGCTATAATGATTATAAGATGTAATGAACTATTTAAAAAATCATGTTAAAAATATATATAATTTAATAAAGAAGGTGATTAAATAAAAATTAAAAAAATTGAATATTAATTCATAATTGAGGCTTTGGTGTTAAACAATAATTATACTTAATGATTATTATAACTGGAGCATAATTTTTTTCTGTTGTATGTTTTTAATTTTTATCATTTTCAATGATCATAAATTTGTGCTTAATTACACAAAAAAAATTTCAAATGTGAAAATACTTTAGTGAATGTATTGTCCTTCTTTATTATAGGTAAATATTTACTTT
>NC_042495.1:82653749-82681502 GCF_005508785.2 Acyrthosiphon pisum
TAGAACAATGGAATATGTTATTGATGTACACAACCACACGATGACGTTATATTGTATCGTTAGTATTATAGTAAGTAGTTCCGTTAATATTTTTAAAACTTTAAATTATACATAACATATTTCTTAAAAAATATTAAAATATTTGTGATTTATAAAAATCATATAAATATTATATTATCCTGTAATATCTTGTAGATTTTGACAACTTGCTAACATGTACCTAGTGAGTATATCTCTATCATAAATAACGATAATTTATTGTAAAATAATTTTTTTATTAATTATGCGGGCATGCAAATTTAAAATATTTTAAAGGTCAATTCAAGATATTATTATCATTAAATATGATAAACAACTATAATTTTTATCGATTTCCTGAAAAACGTATTTAATTTTTAAGTAGTTTCATTTTTATTAAAACCAATCGCATATCTATTAATCTGCAGTTAATGTAATGAAATATCTTGTCTTTTGACCTCAACCTACCGAATAATATATTCTATATATACAACAAAAGATTTTAGCATTGAGTTTGAACAGAGGATGGTCGAGAAAGATCTGGAATAAATTTTGTTTTTGACTCGTCGTGAATAATAATTATAGAAGTATAAATAGTTATAACCATGTTAACATAATCTGTGGAGCCAAATTCAACACAAAACAATAGTGAGAAAAGATTGTTAATGGAACAGACTTTTTGCGAATAAGTAATGAAAAAAATAAATGTAATTTAAAAATAAATAAATGCAAATTATCAAACGTAATAGATCAATAAATATTAATTATTAATTTGTAGCCTTTTATAATTCCATAGTGATTTAACTGAACATGATATAGTAATCAGCTAAGTTAAATTCATTGAATATTCACGAATTTTGTCCCAAATATGTTCAGTGAAATAGGACATTATTGTTTCAAATATAGACAATGATAAAAAAAATAAACCTCCATAATTGAATATATTTATGGAAATGTTTGGAAATGTATTCCGTCCTCAGACAAAATTGGAAATTAGGCAAAAACAAACAATTTCACGTTCAAATACATTTTTAAAAAATATTTGGGGGACATCGTCCCACGATTCCTCCCTCACAAGTTTCCTCTGAAATACTGTGTATTGGGAAAATAATGAATGCCACTACCTGCTAGTCGGTGGGATGTTGTCAGCTAGCCGAAATATTATACGGTTTTACCATATCGTATATCATTTTAATAATATTATGCATTTACACGACGAAGGAACAACCTCATTCAATACACATATTTATATTTTATTCTCGTGTGTAATACCATCTAAGCGATACAATATCATGTAATATTATTATGGGATGCAACTGACATGATAATAATATTGTAAGTTTAGTTTCGTGTTCTTGAAATGAATTGGCAAAATCGTTATGCAAGTCCAGTAATTCTGCTTAATCGCCTTTTAATAACAAACTTAACATAAAATGCGTTTAAAATGTGCAGTCATTACAAAATATGTAAATGTTTCTCCATTACGCGTATTATTCGTTGAGAATATATTATATATGTATTAAGAATTCATAAGACGAGAGCGAATGCAACGATGGTTATAATTTACTATTTATTATATTAACCTATTTAGTAATAATATTATAACGTTTATATAATATAATAATGCAATTCCACGTTTGATAACATATTGAACGATTACAGTAAAAAACTGCTTTTTTTAAAAAAAAATTCATTATGATTTTCAACAACATTGTTTAGTAAACAGTTGTAGTATACCAATAAATAGATAGGAACTATATTATAATATAGGAATAATATTATATAAAATAAAAATCAATGATTTGAATGTAACTATATTTTAGTCAACTCTAAATTTTTTGCGTAACTTGTACCTAAATAATTGCATTAAATATTCAAGACACATAGCATTCAAAAGTTTGTAATTATTATTTTATTTATACGTCACTTATTTTTAGTTTCACATTGATCTAAGTTTAGAAAAACTCAATGCTTTCAGACTACTTTTGCTCCAGGTCCTTCTTATATATTTCTTTAAATTTGTACTTACATAATATTTTGTTCGTATTTTTTTTTAAAGATGAAAACTTTTACGTTTTAAAAAAGTGCTATTATTTAAATGGAAAAACTTATACAGCTCACAAAAAAAAATTCAGAATATATTTTATACCTAAATATTTAACCATGCATTTTTTTAAGTGAATAGAAACAATATAATATTGTCATAATATAATCATTGTAATTATTTGTAACTTGTATAAATGTAATCATTATGTTAATGAAGTAACATAATTTTGTTTCATAACAACGCTACTATAAGCAAAATAATAACTTTTTTTGGCTATATTTATTTAAAAAAAATTTGTTCAAATGGTAATTCAATTAACGGAGAGGATTTAGAGATAATTATTGAATAGGTATTTTATTTTAGCTTAGAGAACAACTGATTTCTTTATTATTTAATTCGATGCTCAAAAGTTTTAAGTAGTGTTCTTTGAATAAATTAAAATACTGCCACCGATGAAATGAAAATTAAAAAAACGTGCTTAAAACATCAGTTTGTGTAAATATTATTTACATTTTGAAATCCATTAATTTATAAATTACAGATTAAAAATATCCCAAACTAACATTTTTATTTATAAAAAAACCCTACTAGTTATTTTAGGAATGCATTGTGTGCAATATACAAGGGTTATAAATTTTATCGCATATCTCGATCACTTATGACCAGTTTAAGTTACGTTTTATATTTGAATTTTTAATCTTTTTTTCAGGCGTATTATTATTATTCTGTTTACATTAGTTGTTTCTCAAAATATGAAGACAAATATGAATATATTGAAGTTTATTAATAAGCATGTCTTATAGGCTATTAATACATATTTTGTAAGCAAAGTTATATAGTTCAAGAATAATCATCCTATTTAAGATGCAAACGTTTATAATGACTAATGAGAAATAAATATCTAAATTGATTTGTTAATTCGGTTAGTCATTTACTATTATTAGAGTACGTAATTTTATCACACCCAGTTAAAATTCAAACGATTACTGTATATACATTATACATAGTCTATGTATAGATGCGCGGTTATGCCTTTAGGGTGTTTATCTTGTTATTGTATCTAACTCTTGTATGTTTGTTAATTTTCCAAGTCATTTTTCGCTTGCGTTATGTCGAATTCGTGAAAATAAGAGCGGTGAGGTGTAATTCCAGTAATTATAACATATACTGATAAATGCACTCAACTAATATTAATTTACGCGTGTACATACAAATTGTATGCCAAATTTAAATTAAATTATAATTTATAATATGTCGTCCTCATTCAGTACTAGCTGGTGTAACTATGCATACTTTCTGGAAAACACTTTTGTGTGATGATCCGTCACAGTCTAATATTTTATTCGGAAATCTTAAAATTAATTTTTCTATCCCTATAATATTAAATCATAAAAAATTAATATAAAACATCATATAGTCCACAGTTCATAATACTACATTAAAGTTTTTAATTTAAGGCTTCCTTAAATCGTTTGCAAAATTAATATCACAGTTTTTGCTCCAGAGATTAGTGAGCAAAAAAAAGCGTTTTTAAGCCCAGACGTGTCTTTTTTCTAATTTTCTTTTGGACCGTTAAATTTAAAAATAACATAAGATAATTTAATCCACAAAACTGTGTAGCAAAAAGTCACTTTTCTTTAGCGAGTCTCGCCACCACCACCGCCGCCGCCGCACTGGCTGATAACGAAAATACAGGGCTACGGAGCTTTAACATTGTCCGACAACCCCAGTTTTGAAATAGACATGCGGTTGGCTAAGGTTCAAAAACGAATGGTCGACAGATGACAAGGGTGTAGAGGAAATGAAATAAACCGCTGAAAAAAATGCATGTGTACATGTATGAGGTATATAATAGTCTTTGTCGGACAAATTGTGTCAGAGTACAGTAAGTTCATTTCTATTTATTTTTCACCGGGGTAAAAATATATCAAGACGACTTGTGAAATTATTATATATTTTTTATTCTGTTATAAATTAATTTAAAACTATTAGAACAAAAACATTTATAGACGGGTGCAATAAGAAAATGTTGTCAACAATTTAGATACATATTATTACACGACGTCATACTTTCATAAAGAAAATATGTTTTGGTATATTTTTATTAATATCATATTCACGTCTATGCGGGTAGAGGAAACCTAAAAATAAAGAAATAATTATCAATATTATATCTCATAATATTATTATTCATATCAATTATAATTTATTTTATATTTGATAGTAATAACGAATAATGTCTTTTACTCTTCATATTGTCAACGAACAATAAAATTAAGTTTCACATCTATCCAACGATACGTCCTTAATCAATTTAGATAGAAATACAAAATAGGTACGTGGTATTTTATATTCGTTCATTGATTTGATCTAAAGTGCTAATAATAATAAAAAAAAATATTAAAATATAATTTCCACAGATATACAATTTTTTTTACCATAGTGCAATAACTCAAGTTCTCGAATTTGTAGTGTAGTATAAAATAACTAAGTTTCATTGCATTTCACCGCACTTTGGATTTATTGCTAACCCAAATAGAAGTAAAAAGTGCCAAAGTTGTATTATTGAAATTCCAACGAAAATCGACCACAGATGGTTGGTAAACGTGTATTATTCTCTCTTGGCGTACCGTTCTTTAAGGGTGTCGGTATTAATCGTAAACTAAGCTCGAAAAACATAATTATAATTATTACAGTAGTGTATATAGTATTTCTCAATGGTACGTATTTCACGCTCCTTTTTTATGGGAACATGATATTGCTACACAACAGTCAACCTCTCAGGATTTTTTTCCCTATCACTGTCTATCAAGAAAACACTGGGATACGAGTGGAGGTCTCGATGTAGTTGTCCTCGGTAGTGGGGTGGATTAGGTTTAGCGACTTCTACAAATGTCAACGAACGATCATGACAAGTGACAACGTTACCCGGAAACAGCTGTTAGAGAATATTAGTGTAACGCGTTCGATATAATATAATATTATATTTGCAAAGCTCATATTGGTTGGCACTAAACATTCGATGGAAAATATTCCACGGTACATACTACATATTATACGTCCTACATCGACAATGGATGGATAATCTGTCTCGTCCGCGTCAAAAAACGTTCAAAAAACAAACAAATATTTTCAAACATTTTTAGTTATACGATCTGAACTTTCCTGCACTCACGAAGGCAAATCCCGTCCAGAAAAATAAACACAGTTTCCAATTAAAAAATAATTAAAATAAGTTCATATTCGTTTTAATTGCATATAATTTTGATGCGAATATCGCGAGAAACAGTTGTTATAATTACAAGTACCTCGGTAATGTTGATTATATACGAACGGCTAAAACATTTAAACCGTTTTTACAAACGATGTCACTTGAAATGGTCGTCAATGCGAGCTGGTTGATATTATTATGCATCCTCGTTCTACCATAATCGCCTTATTTGAAATGTGACCGAGATTCGAGTTCGACTTCGATCCGCTCATCTCTTGCACATTTAAAATACCGATGATGACGTTACTGCACAACAACAACAACAGACTACGTCGACGATAATAATACCAATATACGTCGACGATAATAATAACAACAATGCGATGACGATAACAACAATAACGGTGTATAATCATAATGTTATTATTGGCAGGTAGGATGTACTAATTACCTACTGAACTGTGTCAAACGACTTCCGTTTTCATCCGAATCGGACTCAACAGACTCGACGGCCGCTGCAAGACCGGGGCGCACCGAAAGACGGCCACGACAGGTAGTACACGCGTGATTTCGCGCGCGGTGATACGTGTGTAAACTTTTCAAAATCGATCCTCTCGCGCGGATCCTCCGGCGGTTTTCGCGTGTACGTGACGGCCGGTAATGTGTCTCGGCGGGACCCGATGCAATTTTATTCGGAAAATAACAAACCAAAAATATTGTAACCCCCGACCCCGACCCCGCCACCCCCCCCCCCCCAACCCACCTACGTTAACCATCCGTCTTGCACGCGCGCGGCGCCCCGTCGTGTCCACGCGAGTGTCGCGCGTTGAGCTTGTAAAGCCGTAAAGGTAGGTTTATAAATTACACCATTTTTTTGTTTCGACGTGTGTTTATTCTCGCACGTCCGCCCGCCGCACAGACGTTCGACGTCGCATCGGAAAACTGTCGACGTCGAATCGGAAAACCGTCGTCGTCACAATTATTATTAACGCGCATACGGTGTATTTTAATATTTCAATATAGTAGTTAATTCGTAACAATATTATTACGTTAAGTTTTAAAACGAAAATAGAAAAATCGTCTGATTTTAGGCACCACAAATCCGGGGGGAGGGGTGCTATGATGCTAAGCACACCTACCCACCCCCAACCTTCAGAAACAATATGATAAATAATATTATTATTATTTTTTATTTTTTATTTTTCTATATTTGTTCATTGAAACGACTTCGAGGTCTTTGACAATGCTTATCACAAGTGGGTAGTAGGGAGATCATGTGATCTATTTATCTATGTATATATTATCACTATATGCATGATAATACCCCCCCTTCTCCAAGAGGAGACATGTGCGGTCTTCACTCCCAGTGGAGTGGGACCTTAGTTGGAAACCGGATGACGCAATCGGACGACAGCACGGGAAAATGGTAACTGCGTAGAATCACACACATTTTTTGCACTTTGCTATGAATCGAACCGATGACTGTGTGAGTCGTAGTCAACAGTGTAACCACTGCGCCACTCCGGCCCCAAATAATTATTATTAATATTATTTTATGAAATCGATAAATTTAAAATAGAAATAAATATGTCAAAATCGTAAATAAATATATTGATATCCATAATATAACAATCGAGTTCCAAAATAGTTATAATTGAATTTTTCCTGAAAAAAAATGTATTCTCCCACCACTATTTCAGATTTCCAGATCCGCACTATATGCAATATGCATGCTATACTCTTGCGTATGGGTAGTGTATGATGTATTAATTAGGTGACTGTAATATTACCTACTATATAGTGTATACCAACATACTAGTGGTTTTATAATACTGGTATATGGTTTTTTGGAGGAAAATCGAATCTTCAGCACCATTAATTTTCCATACAACGTATGTATTACTACATACCTCCTCCCGGTTTATTTATTTTTTTGTCAAGCCTTATTTTCCCGTTTTTTATTTTAGACATAGATAGATCAGGTACCTACTTCACCGTAGTTTTTTTTCGTAGAATCATCATAACTCATATCATTATTACGAAACATCTACAACATAGCTGCAGAGTAAAAACTATTATATTCATAATTAAACGATATTCGTATTACATATTTTAACACTGCGCAATAACTATTGCACTTAGAGCGTAACCTAACTGTTATATTTAAATGTATACATTTTTCTCTCTCATCATTAATTTTTAGTTGATAAAATTTCATTCTCTAAACTACGCTGGACTGACAGATAAATAATAAAATATGTTTTTAAATAATATATTTGAATGTGTAAAAAGAGCAATTTATTTAACGATGTCGCATACGTTGACTTCGTCTTATGTTGTTCCAAGTTAAAGGAATATTAATGTACGTTGTATTATGTTTTTCACGTGTAAAAATAAAATAAGCTAAAATAAGAATATTATACTTTATAATAACAAATAATAAATACTAATTATTGATGCACAGCAATGTTATTTGTCAACGACCAACTTAGGCCCTTAAGCGTTGGTATTTAGCTATTAATTCTCTTATATTGTAGTTGAATAGTAATTTTGACGTAAAGGTTGTGTTGTGTTACAGAAATCATCTATTATACATTTTGAATATACTTGTAACTCAAATATTATAGTATAACAAAATCATAGCAAATAGCTGCTATGAAATCTCTATTCAAAGATGAATTGAGAGAAAAAATTTTATATCTGCTCCATTATTTTATTTCCTCTACCACAGGTTTACTATATATTTTGTATTATATATCTACGCACACATTTTATTTACTAGATTAATTAAAATGTTTACGATTTGATTAAAATCGTTGTATTAGTTGATTACTATCCTAAAATACGTATTTATTTTTCAATTATCCCTTAAACATACTTCAAACACAAAACAAAAAAATAATAATTTAATTGATATAAAAAAAAAACCTACATAGGACTATTATGTATGTATTTATAATTAATTAAAATAATATTTATACAACAATAAAGTGCATGTTTTTATTTAACAAAACCACGTACATTTTTTGAAATTGGAAAACGGACAACGGTGGAAAATATCTCTAATATAATTTCGGTTTACCTATATAGCCCGGGACCAAGTCGGGGTCGGGTGAATTAATCTCAAAACTACAATAACTACACAGGAAGTCCCCCATTTCGATTCTTAATGGGTACATCGATTTTTACATCGAACGGGTGGCCAAAAGGGATTAAACAAGATTCTGAATCATTATTTAGGTTAGGTATTAGGATACGGAAAATATCTACAACAATTCTTGGCACACAGATGGTCTTTAGATATCGACAGTCAACGGAAAGCAATTCTGTACAATCTAAATGCATACCCAACTCTATAGACATACAACTATAATAATATGTCTTTAATTGTCGGGTTATAGTCCAAACAATTTCTATATAAACTTAAGACATCACACGGATAGTTAAAATGTATTTTCCTGGTTGCTGAATATACATTCTCCGGATGTTACTGACAAACTAATCGTGCTTCTAAAGAGCTGGTAATATCTAGATTTTTGGACTTTCGACTTTTTTAGGAGTTTGATATAGTTGATTCATACTATAATAACAATATTAATTCCTAACAATTTATAATCCAAAACTTAGTCTTATATTAATAATTTAATTTAAGTTAGTGTGTTTATTATTTTAATACTCTCGGTGATCGGTAAATTAATATAATTTGCAAACGTAGTTTTACTCTTTGAACTATTTGTGTAAATGTATTTATTATTAATACTAGCTTTTACGGTAGGACGATATGGTTACAAGTATCATAATATAGTAGCTTGCATTTAGTTTTGCTTTTCTGTATGGTAACTTTACTTTATTAGTCGAATTTGGTACATGGTATCTGCGTTTAACCCGTAAAAATATGAAATACCTTATTCCATAATGTAAGAATAATGTAGGTTGTACCTATTGTAGATTATTAAAAATGTTTGATTTGTAATTTTTTTGTTCGGTTGGTTAGCATACATCATTATTATGTTTTATATTTTACAAACAAATGTATGTCACTTGCTCAATTAACTATCGTACCACACATTTGTCGTAAAAATATTTACAGTTAACATCTTAATATTGTCATTTGATAATAATAATTGTTTTTGTATCATTATTACTATTATCTTTTACTTACGATAGTCACATAATATATTATATTATACCTATACTACATTCAAATATTTAATGATATTTTTAGGATAATATTATAATTTATAATCTGAACGGTCACTATAAGATTTAAATAACAATAATTGTGTTTATTTCTATTTAAAATGTATTTTTATTTATGCAACTAAAACAATTTTGCCTGAAGCAATATTATTATAAGAGAATGTTAGATTTCAAAATAGCTAATAAGGTATTAAATAATTAACATAGTTCCAACATAATACGGAGCGAATGTTTCAATAGCCAAGTATTTATAATGTATTACTAGATTATTAATGTTAGGTCCAGAGGAACTTGGGTTTTTGTTTATAATAATAATCAAGAATACGCAACACATTAATTGTAAAGAAACAATCTATGCTGATAATGTATGTCTCTTTTCCATTATTATAATATTTGAAGATTACAGTAGACAGCTAACATTAATAGTCAATGATATATTTTGTTATTAAACAAAGTGCAATTTGACGATTTTATTTGTTGGTATATTTCATTTTAATAAAAATAAATACATTTATATTATAATATGATAATAATAATTTGCTTCAAGTGTTTTTGACATTTAATACAATGTCACTCGTATATTTTAATGTACAATATATATATAACTATATTCAATAGTTTTAAATGTTACAATGTCGTTTACGTATATTAGTTATGTTTACATGTTTACCTACCTAATAGGCAATTTGAAATCGTTAAACAATTCCAACACACACAATATAGTGAATTCCAGAGTTCCACTTAAATTGTTTTTTATCCGAACGCTATAGTTATTTATCAAGTTTAAAATTATAATATTAATATTAATGAGTAACAATCCTGCGTCGACACAATCAAAACAAGACGGCGACTTAGCACACGGACTCTGCAGTATTTTGTAAATGCATTCTCCTTCTTTTTAGCAGCACGTTTTGTTTCTTTGGCTGAACATCAAAAGCGTTCCCCTGTACATCTGTACTGAATATTCCCAGATTCGTATCCAGATTTGGCAGTTTTATCTGGTTACCCAGATTTCTTTCACTCTCTGAATGATATTGGTATTTTTAATTTATAACAACCAGTCAGCTCATAGAATTATTTTTAACATCAATAAATTATTATTATTTATGTTATTATAATAATCTGTATTCCGTCAAAGTAAATGACTGTAGTTAGCGCAAAATTATGCAAAAAATAAAATGTGACATAACTAAACTAATTATCGTGGATCATTCACTTACCCCTTTTCGAATAGTTTACATTTTATCGAGTTATAAACGTGTATTAAACGGTTGTTGCTCCCGTCCCTCTAGCTAGTGGCCAACTTAACTCCAGAATTCGCTTTTGTACGTTCCACTTGATAAGAGTCATGAAGAAATGGATGCATTCTTCGTCCCTTTAAACGGGTCAAGTTTCGCCAAACTTTTTACACACTTTGTTCGTGGAAACTAAAACGGAATTTGACATTGTCGTGGGCTGACGAGGTAGCGGCCATGACGTCGACGACTACGATTAATAGTGTCCGTGATCTTGTGATATTATTAGGCAACGACGATAGTGCAGTGGCTGTATGAGGTATAAAAACGATGACGTAAGCGAATGGGCGAGCCAGGGATATTTTCGACCTCACCCATGACCACAAAAGTTGTACAACTATTTATGTTAAGGCCCCTGCAAACACTATCAATTTTAAATCAAAATGATCTTAGTGAATAGTGACTGACAAAGATTAAGGTACTTCTAGTTTTTTGATTTAAATAATGCAAAGATTTTTGATTAGATAAAAAAGTTTAATTTGCATCGGGTGTAACATAATATTATATTCAATATTCTTAATAGTTTTTAATATATTTAATATACAAATTAAAAACATTTAAAATGATTATTCCCGTCAACAATGTTCTAAAATTGAAAAAGTGTTCCGACCGTTGCAAAATAATTTTGTTTATATCGTATTCAAACATGTTTACATTTTTTAAATCGGACCTTTGGAAGTACTTAAATTTTCGTCTGGCGTATGCTATTAAAAATGACACGTTTGCAGGGGGCTTAAAAACAATATAAAAACACGCTATTATATTGCACTGTTAGACTTGGAGAAATTTATTATATAGTTTAGTTTTCCGTTTTTTGTCATAATATTGTATTGTGTATTAACTAGCAGAGATCAACATTTACTATTAATACCTATGATTTTACGTTTTGGAATTTTTTTAAATAATATTACATAATTACATACATTGATATATACATACATACATGCATACATATATACATACACAAATAGATGCAGTAATTATAGTGGTATATACATATTATTATACGAACGCATAATATATATAACGGTAATGCAGTGGTTGCAGGTCAGCTGAAATTTGGTTTTGTCCCTGCAGCAGTGGTGCATAATCCGCTGACCTACCTCTTTCACTCCCTCGTCGATACTTACGCTATCCAACATCATAATGACCATCCATTCAACAAACTCCAAGATGACCACGGTGAATTGCACAGCTCGACGCGATTTATGGACCTCGTCAAACGTTTTCTGTGGTAGTGGTGCTGGATTGGTATATTATTATTATTATTATTATTATTATTATTTGATTACCTGAAGTGACGTGACGGAAATGCCCCCCCTTTTTTGTTAACCCACCCCTGTTTACGCGTTCGTCTAATGTAGTTTAATAAACCAAATACTTGGGCAAGTCCCTACGGACATTGTGTATAATTTACCTATATAATATTATGTTGTATTTATATTTTCAATGCATCTATGTTCTATGATATGTACTTAAACTAACACAACAACGCCAAAAATACAGTTATAAATTACGCATTATCCTCGGTATCAGATCACGTTAGCAGCTGCAGCTCGTAGTATACTAATATGGCCATGAGTGTAAGGTCTAAGGAGGATATACGACGATGAATCCAGGTCCGCCGCTTCCGTTTAGCCGCCCCGTTTATACATCTCTTCCAATTTGAGCGGATAGCATGGCAAGAAAAAGGAAAAAAGAGCCCTTCCCGTGCTCTTATTTTATTATTTATAAAACGGAATTCGCAATTTAGTGCAATTTCTCTCTCTCTCTCTCTCACACACACACACACACACACACACATGAACATACAAAGACCCTCGCACACATACTATATATATATATATACAGTCTCGCAAACAAACACTATCCGTAATGCCGGAATTATTGATACGTTCAAACGAGTATTGTTGTTCAATTATTTTCAAACCCACGACTAAAACGATCCGCTTACGAATGTCCGGGGGTCTACGGGTCGGGGAGCATTAGTTGCCGGTAATCTATAGAGCGGACCGTAATAATAACGTGCCATAGCTAAACTGTTGTATAGAATAATATAATATAACTGGGAAAAAACGATGAAACTATTATTGCCGCATGGCTATAATATGCACTCCGACAAAAAAATGTCGTCCAATTCGCTGCAACGGTATAATGGTTGTTTGCGCCGTACATGTGTGTGCGTGTGTATGTGTACACCTACTTACCGTATAGTCGTCGTCAGCGAAAACGATTTATACGCAACAACATTATTTAACCGTCTATATAATTTAAAAGTTACATTGGAAATCGAAACTTTAAGTGAACGTTCGGGACTTCGAGTGTGTATGGGTACACCTATATACCTACCTAATACGGTGGAGACGCCGGTGTTTTTTTTTTCTCCGGTCTGGACGTCCGGACCCGCGCGAATACGTGAAAGCCACGCTATACGATACCAAATGCACGTCCGTTTTGGCAGTACTTCCGAATCGATAAGTCTCCTCTACTCACGCACGCACACACACACACTCACACATACACACACACACACACACACACACACACACACACCACTATACTAACACCCGTTCTGTGACTAGAGTAGTTGTACATGCGAGGTACAATACACAAGCGCGCGTGCGCACAGATATTATGGTATGTGTATATACAGATTTATTTAGAGACGACACACACACACACACACACGGTGATGATGATAACGATGATAGTAATAATAATAATAGGGAACGTATCGCACGTTTATACTTATAATAATAATAATAATAAACCAACACGTGAAAACGGAAATGGCATCGATGCCTGCGCTACCGTTGTCGCCGACATCGACGGGGGTGCTTCTGTGGTATACCTACAACATTATAATATTATTATGTATATTCTCTATAGCGGAAAGCTTGGCCGAATCGGCTAGCAAAAGAGGACGGCGGCCATCCTTTTGTTAAATACCGCCACCGCCGACTCGGACTCGAGCGAAATAATAATATTATCATAACGAGCAGCGGAAAAGCGGAAAAGCGGAAAAGCTTTACAACGCTCCGAACGCGCAGAAGTAAAAGATATGTTTCTATATAATATTGAATGGATTAAAGTGGCTAACGCGTGTTGCACTATTATAGTCTTTACCGGGCACGTCTTGCTTACTCGGAAAAGTATCATCGGTATTTATACTGTAAGCGTAATGTTATTACGTTATACCATTATAATTTATAATATCCATTCACAGCCTATGTAGGTAATAATTTATTTAAAATGTAAATACGTAAAATTCCGTAGAAGATTCAATCTGAAAGTAGAGTAAATTGATTAAATTTTTTTTCTCTTGAAATCTCCAACATTTTAAATTGCAGTTAAAGCATTATATTATAATTTCTTATATTTGAGAAAAAAATTGTTTAAAAGAATGAGTAGTAGACACTTATCGAGGGACATTAATAGTTCAGGACAATCGAATACAATATAACTAATATATATTTTACGAGTTTAAATAGTAACTTTACATTAGGTACTTATTTTCCTCCTTTCTGCGGACAAACCAACGATGTGAAACAATGACTGAATGTGGTGTCACGCGAGTAATCTTACGTTAATTGATGGATGAAAAGCCAAGAAAATACGGTTTTGAATATTATCTAGATATTAACTTTGATATTTTAAGTTTGTAGACAAGATTGTGTTCCAATTTCGATCAGGCTAAGGTAGTAAATTAATACAGTTTTTAAAGCAACACCGCGATTCGTGAAGTATATTTTACAGTTTCCATAATAATAATAATGCCTATAATATAATAGAAGATTAATTACTAATAATACAATTATTGTATGTAATAAGTGTTTATTGAAAGAAAACGTGTTAAATCAAATATTACACCTACTTCACTGATATCACGAACACGTATTAATATGAACAGAGTATAATTATTTATAATAATAAAATAACAAACGCTATAATATTATGTTGCAGTTGTCGTGCGCGCAATATACGCATCGAAGGCCTAAGCGTGAAATATCAAAAAGATAAATAATTATTAATATAATTACATTTATTCAATTTTATTGTCATTAATATTTTATTATGCCGTCAGAAAGTCAGACGGGCGAGTACGAGATTGGCGTTCACTGTGGTCCCCACAGACCACTTCCGCGTATAATTAACTATTACAAAATGGTCGTATTACTGGGTCAACGTCGTCGATATAATGCGTACTTATGTATACCTTCGTATCTATTATATAATATATATCTACCAATCCATGCTCACCCGTTCGTTACATTGCAAGTGCCGTGTTACTTTTTATTTCCCAGTCAGCGGGAAATTTATTGCACTCTAGAATTTATACTAATTCGAGAGTTACTGTGGTCGTTGTAAGGCTGGAGCCGGGCCACGGGGTCGATAAATCGTATTTTTAAGCCAATCCCGCCGCCACCGTCAGGAAACGAAACAAAGTACGCCATTTGTCATTTCGATCGCTTTGAGACAGCGCACGTGGTCAAGATCATATAATACTATATAGATTTATAACCGACTGCTGTTTAACCCCTCCCCATTACGCACATAGGGACAGTGCACATAGGGACAATGATCGACTCCCGATTTCATGCGATTCACTGGATTTCAAAATCACACGTTTTGTCTCTGGACTATTTTCTTTAACTCTTTTTTTATTCTCACAAAGTATTGTATCTAATTGACACTATATAAGATTGTTTTATTAGAAAAAATTGCATTAATGTATATCAATGTTTCGTACAGAATATATTATATATAGGATTAATTTCCTAGGTTTCTGATTACGACAAATAACTTATAGTTATTATAAATAATTCATCATACACATAAATTCCGTATTCATCCATATATTATATGTCATATTCCTGGAATAAAAAATATATTAATAATTTATCATTCTCTGTTTTAATTATAATTAAATAGAATGATTGCACTTTAAGAAATAAATAGATTTAAAAACAATTTTTTTCCAATGATTTAAAATGCTAACTTTGGTACAGAAGTATGAAATATTTTCTTAACATCAACTAAAGTACCCTAAATTTTAGATGAATTAATGTATTATATATTTATTTAGATAATATATTTTATTATTGGTTTAAAAAAAAATTATATGGATTTTAATTGATTCTAAATAATATTAAATTAATTTTAAAAATGAATCACTTATAGTCATTTTATTATTTAGTCGTGAAAAAACGTGAAATAGTTAATACAACTAAACTTGAAGGCGCATACATATTTTTTTGTACAAAAACAATTAATTTACTGAACTTCATTAGACTTTTATACTTAATGACAATATGATAATTGCATATTAAATTAAAATTTAGAAAAAAAAGAGTTTTTAATTGTTGACTATGATTTGTTAATCAAACAAAATATAATTAAAATACTGAAGTTGGAACTTGTAAATTAAACAACATAATTAACAAGATAATACAAATGTGTATTATTGCTCCATTACAAAACTATATTATATTATATGCAATTATATTTAATAATGATCATTAAAATAATAATATAATATAATATTAGTCTATAAAATAATTATCTCAATGTAACTCGTAAATATAGTAATTCTATAGGAATTGTCTATTGCAAATACATTTATCTAATTTTGCAGTGGAATAAAAAGTTTTTGTGATTGTCAAATAATAATTGGATTAATTGTTTTAAGTCACGTAACTTTCAAAATACGAAGGACTTGTTTTTATACTACTCTCTTTCTTTTACGAGTTCATACAACAATGAAAGTAGTACTTTTATTTGTGGTGTTCAATCATTTACCAAAGTATTTTGAAAACCAGAGAATTCGACATTATGTAAAGTACATTATTTTCGAGTATAAGTACCGAGAAGTAGGTCACTAATATTTTAGTAATGTATATACATGAAAATGCACCTAAAAAATTGTCATTAATTGTATCAATAATAAATATTGCATTTATAGAATCAGCAAACCACAATCATTATCACCAAATAATAATCCTTATCATCTGCTCAACCTAACAAAAAAAAAAAAAATTAAAAAATAAAACAAAAATACCCGAACTTTTTGCGAAGGAACCTAATATGTTTTACATTAAGCTACAATTAATGGACTTTCTACAGATTCATATCTCTAAAGTGATTAGGTATGTATACATAGGTACCTTTTTTTTTTTTTTTTTTTTTTCTGGTTTAATCGAGAGCCGGAGAAGGGACTGTTGCTGACATTACTTCTCCTCCGGCCATCATCGTTTATTGCACATAAAAATATATATACAATAACTGCGCTCTTGGGCGCGCTCCCACGACCTGGCAGCCCTTCCTTAGCGTTTGCTAGTTTGGTATCCGACTGCTAGGGAGTGTTACTCGGGGAGCTGAGTTTCAAGGGTGTGGTTATGATTGTCTTCGCGGCCCGGCACTCAGCCCGCCAGCCTTGGAGACTCATTCAGGTCGTCACCGTCTTCGTCTTCCTGGTTCCAGCGCCTGGCGATATATACATAGGTACCTGTACATAATATAATTTTATTACTCAATCTATAATACTTATTGTAATAGATGCCCCATTGATTTATTTTATGTTTCCGTTGAATGTTTTGCTACCTATAAAATAAATTAGCCATTTTAATTAAAATTTCGATCAGTGTAATTTGAGTTTCCGAAAAATGTACCTATTTAATCAAACACATAACTCATTTTTAATGTTTAAACAACAAAATCAAAACAAACGTTTGAAAACAATAATAAAAATATAGTCAATTGTTTACGTTTTATGATATTTCATTCGTTTTCATATAATATATATCCGTCCGACGTATTTATAGTACCTATTTTGAGATGTGAAAATGAAATGCAATGTATTAATGTCATTTCGATGACGTGAAATAAATTTCGGTGACAAAAATGTTTTGTTTCTCAAGTATTTGATGTTATGGTATTATTATTATATAATATTATGTGTATTATTTTTATATCATTTGTATAAACATGTATGGAAAATAAGTAGGTAATAATGTATTATTAATATGAGAAAGATATTATTATTAAATGGTGTTCCAAATCGTTTTGTAAATCTAAAAATAAGTCGAAAAATAAATAGAAGCAATTTGATACATATTATACGAAGTTTTTCCGACGATTATCCTATAATAATTAATACACTAAAGTACTTTATCGCTATTAATTCATGTCGATTAATGTATAATAGACTCAATAAATATAATAAAATATAGCAAAATCTGGTCTACACGCGCTGTCAAATTTTATAGACATTATAGCATTGAAGATGGTGGGTTTTCTAGCATTTTAAATCTGGTTAACGCTATTTACCAGGTAAGCGCAAGCGACTACACAAAAAACGACCAATTTTATATTAAAATAAAATGGGATGTAATAAATATGTACAATACAATTTAAAATATAATATTATAACTAATGTATTTTATACATAAGTAATAAATATGATATTCTTCTTTATATGTTTATGTGTGTAGTGAATGTAAATATTATTAAATGGAAATTAATATTTATTTTTAATGGTTTGGTTTAATTGTTGATAAGCCGTATTATATAGAATTTCTATGTAAACGAACTTTATAGATTTATCTACAGAACTTTTTTCTCGGGACAATGACATTTTTTTATCGCAAGTGGACTGAATTATTTAAAAATAGGATGACTATATCATTATAACCATCTCCTTCACTTTTCGACTTACATGGTATGGTATCGATTCGAAAAAAAATCCCTCACCCAATACACCAATGTATAGTCGACCCTGCGATATCGGCCGATATTAATAATATCGGTTATCTGTGTCGGCTAAGTCCTAGCTAAATATAATATTAATATAGGTATACGCGGGAACCTTCAGAATTTAGTCGGTTTTCCTTTTCTCCTTTTCCTGTTCGTAGCCGTGTAATTTGGGAGAGATCACGTTTTCGCCGTCTCGGAGGAATGCAATAAACATCCGGCTGGACGATAATATGTCCGGGGAGTTATTATATTATATTGGAGTGGCGGGGTGGATTTTCTTTGCACCCCGACGAATCGACGTGACTCTGAGACTGTTGCAGTGTATTATTATTATTGCATTGATCAAGACGGTGGATTTGTGTCGATCGGAGAGACTACACGTGTACATGGCGTATTATCGTATAATTTCAGCGCGGTGGACTGCAGCGCCGATACAAAACGCGAATCGTGGCGTAGTATAATAATATATATATATATGTTGTTTAGTGTATAATAATATATTATAGCGGTACACTCGCATGTTGCTACAGAATGGCGCCCGGAAGGGATTTGGTAAATGTCCAGAAATTTTTCTCTGCCACCCGCCACGGTGTGCGGCCGGCGAGGGTGCGGTGCGAAGATATTATATGGTTTTTTTTCGGACGCGGTCGGCTTGCAAACGACGAATCTCGACGCGAACCCAGATGCGCGATGAATCCTTCGTGACCTACTGTTTATTTATTTTTTATAAGCTAATAATATTATTATTCGCTTCATTTCTTCCCCACTGTAGGTGAAACGTTCGCGAAACGGATAGTAAGTTGCTGCACGATGGCGCACATCCGCGGGATCACGGTTAATATCTAATATATAACTATATAGGGTGATTCACCGAACACGTTCACCCCCATTCGTTTTCTTTAGTATTGGTTTGGTTTAATTTGTTTTTTGGAATTTTAAATACGCTCTAAATCGAGAATATAGTGTCTTTTGGTGACACAAACTCTGTTTTCCAAATGAAACCCCAAAATAATAGGAAATATTAACAAATTAAAGAAATTGATTAAAAGTTGATTGATTTAATTATGTCAATAAAATTTAATAAATAATTATGTATATTTAAGTAAATAGACTGTTTCAAAAATATCTGGATACAAATTTAAGAAAATAATAAATAATCAACACATGCAATTTAAAATAAATAAAGTAAATTAGTAAACTTGTTATACGTTGTATCTCAGGTTGTTTCCGAGGTTTAAATTTATTTGTCAATACATTCAAACACTGCAACTTAATTTTTGTTTAATTTATGGATTAAGCTAGGTATTTATAAAACTAATTTTATATTTGTGGTTGTACTAATTGTTTTGGTTTCCATTTCGGAAGATCTTATCAATATTCCCGTATCTAACTGCATTGATTTTATTTTTAACACATTTAAACATTTATAAGTATGAGGGTGAGTTGATGAAATATTCTTTGATCAAATCCAAAATTAAATTTATCCCAAATTAAACTTGTTTTGCCTTTTTTACTTTTGATGTTCGTTTTTATAAAATTATGTACGTATAAACATCTCATTTATGGTAACGGTTATGGTAACGAAACCATATAATATTATGGTGATAATTAGTGATCGGCAAGATATTATTGCATTCAACAAATTGATCCATCTGGGAAATACTGTGTCTTAAAAACAATATTTTTGAACATTACGGAAATTGATATAATAATTAATATGCACGTACACCTATCGATGGATTAATTCATAATCTAGGTATGCTATAATATATATAATCAAGTTTTACAAATATAATGTTTACTGGATCAATATTACAACTATTTTATATTTTTGTAAAACCATATTTAATTACTATTCTTAGTATTATACCGTTTTAATAACTGAGATACTACTCATTCAAATTTAGGAACATAAACGTTTTTGAAAAAAATTATCCACTAAATAATTAACAGTAAAAAAGAGCTGTTCTCATTTTAAAAACAGAAGTTTGTATTACCACCAAGTCACATGACACAGGATACTCACAAAAACTCCTTAATTAATACTAAAAATCTAGCAAATTTGAAAATATAGTTTTTACGCGTATTAAAAAATTCCAAAAATCATAATTTAAAGAAGTTCATTTTTAATGAAATAATAATGGAGGGCTGATCATACTTGGTGTATATTATATAAGTACCTACGTTTATTTCTAAAAGACTTGAAAACAATTATTTTTTTTTGCATTATGGGCCAGCTAAATGGGGACAAACTGTCCAACAACGACTGGACTGTGTGGAATTGGAAGGAAAAAACTATAAACCCACGCACACCCATATTATGTAAATCGACAGTAAAGGCATGATAGGTATCATCACACCCATTTCATATCTACCCTCGGCTTCTCGTCAATTCGACTGGACAATTGGAAGGTTTTTGGACCGCTGGAGGACCCTTCAGCTATCAAATTGACCGTTGGCTGGTACTCGTCGACTTCGAAAACTTCACATTCCGTTTGTTTTTTCCGGCCTCGTCCCAAGACACAGCTGTCGCGATTTGTTTTCTGAATTTCCCGTTGGGAGATCTATCGCTCATTAATAATGCATTTATTTATTTATTTATTTATTTATTTATAATATACTGTTACGTTTTGTTGTGTTTAATTGAATATTACTTGATCCGATGATCCATATTTATAATTATTATTAATAGTAATATGACTGTACTGGGACTTGAAAACTCACGAAATTCTAAAATGTTTAGTTAATTATATTATGTATATTGTATAGGTATAATATTTATTATTAATAGAAACAATATTTTTATATACTTTAGCACTTATTATTTTAATGCAGTGATTTTTAGGTTACACACATATTTTTAGAACTAGGTATGTTTGATAATATACAAATAAAATAAAATAATTATTATTTTAAATTAATGTTTTTTTTTAAATTATGCAATGGTTACGTACTTTTTGCTTGCATAAAATATATTATTAATGTGGTCTTGTAACAATAACATTGTAGTATATTATTATTATTTTTTTTTATTTTAGTTTACAACACGATTACATAGAGCTATATAGTATGAAAACCTCGACAATGAAAATTAAATACAAATATTAAACTAATTTCAGACGTACTGCAGCAGTATATATTTTATTTTATACGAAAAGCGCCCAAGTAAATATTATGAATAAGAAAACACTCATTTTTAAATGGTAAAATTAAAGTAACTATATTACGTATCCTCAAAATTACGTGGAGCGTAAAACTTTTAGTGAGTTACATAATACTGCCCTGCACTATCATAATAGGTACACCTAACCTAACCTAACCCTTTGTTTCGCTCTCTTTTGTTGACTATGGAATATCAAAATAGAATTTCCGACAATTTATTTTGAGTTACAAGACCCTTAATGTGCTAATGAAATTACTTACAGTGAACTGAACTGTGCAGCGCAGTGATAATTGAATATTGACGTTGCCGTCGTCGTATCGACGTGCTTTTTAGCGCAATATGACGCACCGCAACGATTCACCTAAAGTAATATATTTTTAATCTCGTTACCGATTCTCCGGAAACAATAATGCCATCTAATTTACATAAAGTAAAACCCGTGTTTGAAATAATAAAAAAATCGACATTTATATCGGTGCAACTGTTATGAAATATACCAAGACGTTCTTGGGGTCACATGTCCAGCGATATTTATTTACACGCATCGTTTATTTCTTTGTAGGATGGAATATCAATTATATAGATCATAGTATGACAATTTAGGTAATTACTTCTAAAGTCTGTGTTAGAAGGTTAGGTAGGAACCTGTTAGAAGGCGGCTGCGTGCTGTGTGTTTTGTAGAAAAAAATGTTGCTCCAAACAGGTCGGAAAAAGCTTAACGAGAGAGAAACCATGACGTAGCGGAGATACGTAAACGAGTAGTTCGCATGGATATTAGAGTATTATATTCTTGGGAAAAGGTTTTAGTACTGCTCAGGCAAACTATGAGGAAAATATAATTAAAACATAGAGTTTGTAAATAAAATGTAGAAATGAGATAATAAAATATAATATTATTAACAAGCGTATATAAACCGTGAAAGTATTAAAACGTAGAGAACAATTTAATAGGTACATATTTGATTTTATTTTTTTTAACATGTCGATTGTTCATAATATTGTAATATGGTTATATTTTATATTATTATATTCGCAATCGTATGTATTATAAACGAAAATTATTAGGAAAGTTCTCTCCGTGAGCACGCTAAATTCCTCGTTTCGAGACGTACTTTTATACAAAGAAATGGGTGGGCTATAATTCCGAATTGAATTTAAATAGAATTTGGTAAGTACCCTTAACAGGTTAGTAGGTAGAATATTTTGCATAGTATGAATCCATTTTAAATACTTATACGATAAGTAATTAGAATAATATCAACACAATCATAATTAAATATATTAATATAAACAATCGTGACTATGTATAGTAACTATACTTACGAACAACAGCGAATAAATAGTTAAAATAATATCTTAAAATCAACAATTGTAACTATGTACTGCAGGTAACAAACGGACGGGGGGACAGACACATCGCGGAAATAAGGTGTTCTAAACATAGGGTTAGGGCCGTATACATGATCGATGCTTAAGAATATGTATTGCTTAACTAATTTATGATTAAAAAAAAAAAAAAATGACATAAACTAAAAGAAATGCTTAAGGTAGGTCTCGACCAACCTTAATTAAAGTAATACTTTTTCTTTTTTTAAGTCAAAGCCTCGTTTATGAATACCATTTGAGTCATAAATACAGCTTAAGCAATATTTCTTCTTAAGCATCGACATATTATGACCCAAAGAAACCTAAAAACCATCCATAGCGGCGAGAATATTTAAGAATAAGTGTCCAAATATTTCTGGTAGGAAAAATTTCCAAATAATAAATAATCATAGATTTATGCGTTGGAAGATACAGTAATGAAAGCTATGCTTCAGATGATATCGACCTTCGGATTTCCGTGCGAACACCAGTGTGATATTCCGCACCTGTGTGAGTATGATTTAAAAAAAAAAACAAAATATATTAATATTATTGTCACGTTTTAGACATGCTGCACCTAGTACCTATAATATCATAATATATTATGTAAGATTAAGGTCCAGTTGTACCATCTCCGATTAATATTAACCGGAGTTTAATTGGCCGAATTCGCCAAATTTTAATATGTGTTATCAGCTGATTAAGCGTAATCGAAGTTTAACCGTAAACGGTACCACTGGCCCTTAATGATCTATTGACACTGACTTCAAAAGTAGGTTTTTTTTCGAACAACCCCATCCCTCTCATAATGTGTTTCCACTAAACGAGAAATCGTAGATTTTATTTCTAGAACTTCGTATTACGCATGGTGTAGTAGATGGCCGCACTTTAGGCTCAATATTAAAGAATCTGTTTGGCAACATCTTTGTGTATGGAAAACGTTAAATCAATAAGTTTCTGTTATTTTACTATATTTTAATTATTATTCAAAACAGTCATTTCCACAAATATGTTTTCAAAAACTTATAAAATATACAGCATTGAAAACGTATGTAAAAACTTATGTAAAAACGTATTTATGCTTATCTTAAATTAAAAAAAAAATCTAAATAGATCCCTGAGCCATTAAAGTATACGTTTTGATCTTTATTATAATAATAATAATATGGCCTGGCGTGGTGCGACGCAACGTGGCTCAGAGTAAGCAACGGCCACTACCACTAGTTCCCGGATGGGTGACCACCCGGGTTCGTAGTGCGCTAAAACCTTGCCACACATACACGTGTTTACAACCGTTCCAACCTTACAAGCTAATGACCTCAGTCGTCGAAGCTTTAATCCAATAATCAAAAAAAAAAATAACAATACTATATTATTATATGAGTATACAATATACCACGTTTAGAGTGTGGTGGCGTCAAATGGTTTTTGAGAGAGCCAAAAGTGTTGTAAAACCTTATTTCTACGACTCCCGATGTACATTTTCGGCACAAACAACTCTCGTGCGACCTACTTCAACACCAGCAGTCGTGGACGACGTCGTGCAGCATACGGGGACACGGCCAATCTCCGAGGGATAAACTATTTATATTAAGATTTTCATCCAATCGGTGAGAACTGAGAGTGAAAGGGAAAGAGAGAGTGTCGATTTTTTCCCGTACAAACAATGGTGCAACAGCCTGCTCACTATGCAGGGTGAAAGATGGCTTTATTCGTACACCTGTCATTTTTTTTTTTGCGTTTCTCTGCCCCCACCCCTCTTTTACCCATTACCAGGATAGACCTCTCATTTACTCGTTCAAAAGTTTTACCCTCGGCGGCGGCGGCGGACGGCTGCGAGTAGTTATGCACAATTATTATAATACTACACAGAACAATATTATCATTAATAAACGTTTTTAAAGCATACTTTCAGACGTCTTTGCGTTCCACGGTCTCGGATATTACGCAGTTTAACGAGTCTGCCGAGTCGTACGCGACATTCGGATGGTTGTGACAGCTTTCGGATGAAGTATTGTTATATTTGTCGTTATGCTCAAAGCCACGCGAAATAAACGCTCTACCCGTCAGTTGTAATAATTATTGTTATATTGTTATTATTATTCACTTCGAATGCGCGTTCCCAGAGGTGAGCATTACAGAGAGTTAAAGTTTTTCGGTATTATTTAATTTTTTTCTGATGAACCATTCCCAAAACTGTATTACATTTAAAACATCAGTTTCGTTTTACACCAACTGCAACTCTGTACAATACACTAGCCTACAACTGTTGCAAGTTGCAACGAAAAATACATTTATATTGAACATAAAAACATTTTATCAGAAAATCGTCTAATGATGCAGTTAAATTCAGTTTACTTTCTGTCGTTGCACATATTATTATAGTATAAAAAACGTTTGCGTAGACAGATAAAAAGCTTATAGCTATGGTGATTCACCAAACTAAATTATTTTACAAGTATTACAGCGTGTATGGGTACTGATTATTTTTATTTTAATATGATTCTGAGGATTCATCTTTCTTATTGGGGGATTAAACTTGTCACCGAGCGTTCTTTAAGAAATGTACATGTTGATATTTTTATAATTTATTTATACTGTTCTATACTTAATCTTTAAGATTACTATTTGAAATTTGTTTTGGGCTCGTCCTGTTTCATGATGATAAATCAACAAAGAATCACTTTTTTTGCAGCAGCAGGTGGTACATAATGTTGTCATATATCAAATGATACGCTAAAAAAGGAAAATTTAAGTTATTAATAATTTTTTTTGCGTAAAATTGTCATTTATTATCAGCTTTCTTTTTTTAAATTCAGTCAAAAACTCATGTATTAATGCAATTGTCGATGTCTAATTTTTGACAAAACCTTGATAAGTAGTAATGAGCTATTATGATAACTTTTTACCAAAAATTAGAATTGAATTTTTATGTCCCGCTAAATGAGGAGTGTCTGGCTATTGTCTTTGGATAAGAATATCCAAGAGAAATTTCTATACTGAAATATTGGAAGGATAAATTAAAAACATATCAACCATCGTTTGTATGAATATGAATTATTAATATTATAATGATGGCTATATTTTTTTACTAAATTATAAATAATACCCAATTAAAAGTTAAATAATTAAACATTTTTCAAGTTTAGATCAATTATTTTTAATGTATTATACAATTTGTTACTGTTGCAGTATTGAACTATGTCGTATATAGTAAATATATATTTATTTAATATACCTACAGACTTACCGTAAATTGGTGGAGTAATAGGTTCGTATCATAAATTATCGCTAAAATTAATCTATTTTAGATTCTGAGTGGAACGATGAATGTATTGATTTTACAACGATGTGTGTTTTTTTTTAATTTTTTTTTGTGTCTTTGTTCACGATAAATAGTCGAAATAATGCTTCGATTTTCAACTTCAGTATCTTGTTCGATTGGAAAGTGAAAATCGTTGGTGCATTGAGGAGGTCAAAATTTAAAATTCCCAGTAATTTTCAAAAGCGCCAAGAAAAACCAAAGAAAAATTAAGGAAAAACGGGAATTTTTACGCAAAATCGATTTTTCACAAAATTGAATTTGGTTTTTGGTGTAACTTTAAAAAAAATTACCGTAGGTACATGACATTTTGGCTGAATGTTTATATTAGCATTTTCTATACACCATAACATTTTCAAAATATTTTGACTTATTTTGAGCTCTTTACGGACATTGTCAGTTTTCATTTTTTTTTAGTTTTTTTTTTAAAAATATCAATAAAATTTTATTTGTTGATTAAAAAAGCTTGAAAATTTAATGAAAAGCTCCTAGTATATTGTTTCAAAGGCAGATGAAAAATATTAAAAATCCTTAGTCACAGTTTTTTTTTATAAGCATTTTAAGTTCAAAAATTGAAAAAATATGGAAAAATCACGAAAATTACCAAATTATTTTGAGTTAAGAATTCGTAAAAATTTTTCTTTTTAAATCTAAGATTTTAAAATGTAATACAAGATTCCTTATAGGATAATCTACCTTTATCAAAAAAAGAAAATTTCTGTAAGAGACTCAAATTAAATTTTTATGAGCGTTTAAAATTCATATTTTTACAACATTTGGTATTTACTCGATTTCTTACGTAACGATTTTCTTATTTTGTTGTGATTAAAAAACAAATGACTGTAGAAACTTGAAAATTTCACTGAATGTTTATATTAGCATTTTATATATACGATAAAGCCGCCATCCCCCACCCGGGCATGGCAGATACCTACGGGTGCCCACCTAAAAATTCTGCCAAAACCAACACACACGTGTTACAAAACCTACTAATTTCAAACCCTACCACAAACCACAACTAAAAATCTACCAACAGCTAATGGCCACAGTTGCCGGGCTTCAAAAAGATAAATAAAAAAAAAAAAAAAAAATATACGATAACATTTTGAAAATAATTTGACTCTTTTTGAGCAGATTACGGACATTGTAAGTTTTCAAATTTTTTAGTTTTTTTTTTTATAAATATCAATAAAGTGTTATCTATTGGGCCAAAAAGTGTAAAAATGTAATACAAGGCTCCTGATATATTGTCACAATAGCAGTTGAAAAATATTAAAAATACATTGGCACAATTTTTTTTTAGATTCTGAGTGGAACGATGAATGTATTGATTTTACAATGATGTGTGTTTTTATTTTTTTTTATTTTAATTTTTTTTTG
>NC_042495.1:82681552-82701541 GCF_005508785.2 Acyrthosiphon pisum
GGTAATATTAAAAATTAGTAGTTCACTACTAGCTTTGAGTAGTAACTCGTTTCCTAAGTAGTAACGATAAACTTACTACTAACAATTTAATAGTTTACTACTAAGAATAAATACTGAGTTACTAGTTATGAATAGTTTACTACTAGTTATGAATAGTTTACTACTAGTTATGAATAGTAAACTACTAGTTATGAATAGTAAACTACTAGTTATGAGTATTTTACTACTAGCTAACTACTAACTACTTAGTAGTAAACTATTTGTTTTTAGTAATAACTATACAAGAACTATTAATTTTGAGTAGTAAACTACTTAAATTAAGTAGTTAACTACTGAATTGCAATAGTTATTTTTCCTAAGGGAAATGTTGACAAAATTTATCAAATTTAAAATTGAATAATTATTTTGTAGTTAAAAATGTATAAAATAATCATAATTTATTTTGTTGTGATTGTAATGATTGTATAATATTATTTGTGGGTACTTGAAACTTCTAAAGTATACTATTATATATCTATGATAGTACCACGGTTTGTTGTTGATGTATAACGCGTTACCTGATGGATATTGTGATATGATTAATTTGGAATTTATTCTTAATACAATAATACCTATTATAGGTCAATTTTTTTTTAATACTATATATAAGTATACCTACCTATAACATGTATGTCTGATACCTAGACTGACAAACCGTCTCCGCTCAGAATCGTTTTTCTTATACAGTGATATTATATCATTGAATTCAAATTTAATACTATCCATTATACAGTGACCCACTTGTAACCTACTGTACAGCAGAGCGGCATCCACTTACCCACCTTTTTTTTTTTAACTGGCTATTTTAAATTATTCTTTTATTTGGATTATTTCTCCCCCCCCCCCCTTTGATTTTGTTATATTTTTAAGAGGTATTAAAAAATAAATATACATATTTTGACGATTTTTATAGGAATTAGTTAAAATAAATAACAATGCATATTAAAATAAAAAAAACCGTGTTAACGAAAATTAAATACAAATTTAAAACCCGTGATAACCTTACCCGAAGTCACCGTTATATTAAAGCATTTAAACTATGTATTTGTTATTTTAGTAATTACTATTATTTTGTTTTGATTATTTCTTATTTTATAATTAAATATAAATTATAAATTCAAACCAGTATATTGTAGGCCTTTTCCATTGAGTAGGTACCCGCGTTTTATTATGAAATCATTTTGCAAACTTCAAATTCTATTAATTTACTGTGAATTAAAAAAATACACATCAATTATATAAATAATGATATAAAATCGCGTGGATATACACACTTGAAAATCGTAAATCATTATAACGAATAAAAAATTATTTTAATTTTTTATCGTGAGCTACACGCGTTCACACAACTCGGGTGAAAAATTAAAAACAAGTAGAAAAGTCGATGTCATTGTTGACTTACTCGTGTATTAATTATATAATATTATATTTTAACAACCATAGTATTATTGCGACGACGTTGTTGGCAGAGGACAATAGCAATCATAAATTAAAATAATGTAAACGGTTCGAGTCCAAGTCTCTAGTATGATTTATCTTGTGATTTTGGTGGTTACCTAATTGTTTCCTAAAGACAGTAAGTTGGAGATTACTAAAACTTTTAGAATAAATATTCAGTAATGATTTATCGATAAACTTTAATAATGTCTAAGAAAACATATTATGTTCTTAGTAAACAATTTGTAAATGCGTGTTTAAAGATTATCACCAGTTGCATAGTAATAATTACTTTTTAATAGATATTATGATAATTATTATTATGTTATAAAATAAGATTATTATAGGTATGTTAAAAAAAAAAAATTTAAGAAAAAACACAAACATATATTTTACTAGAATCACCTATTCATCAGAACATTTTAAATAAATTGCACAACTTCATCTATGAACTTATATTGTGGTCGGATCAAGGCCGTGCTCAAGAGGGTTAGGGTTCGACCCTAGACAAATATATATTTAATTATATACTTATTAGTATATTACATATTTGTATCCAGTGTTGTAAAAAATACTTTTGAAAAGTATTTAAGAAATTACTCAAATACTTATGAAATAAAGTATTTAAAATACCACCCAAGTACTATCTATAGTAAAGTATTTGAGTATTACTCAAATACTTTTTAGAAGTATTTAAAATAATTTTCAAATTCAAAACGAAAAAATCAATTTAATTCTGAATTATTCATAATATATTATATTAATCGAACATTATTTTGAGTGTTGCATTTTAAGAATGTGTACAAGATACCTAATGTTCGTATTATATTTCGCTATATTATATTATATTGGTAGGTACCGAAAACGTACCGTTGCGATTGTCGTCGAGTTTCGACGATAAACAGACGGTTTCTCGGAGCAAAAAATATCTAGTTAAGCTATTAATAGATAAAAACTAAAACCGATATAGGATTGTTCATAAATGATAAATATATATAATATTATTATGACATTATTATTATTAATTGACAATGAATAAAGAATTAAAGGAATAAAAAATGTATTCAATACGGAAAAAATTATTTAAATACTTCTACTCAAATACTTTTACTCAAATATTTTTTACTCAAATACTTCACAACACTGCATAATATTACATAATATAATATACTATATACATATACATATAATTATAGTTATTGTTTTTCTCAATTTTAGTTCAGGCATTTGCTATTTTTTTTTACCTCCCCCTCCATTCAAAATTCCGGAGCACACTTCTGGGTCATATATCAATATATAATAATTATTATATCGTTACTTTTAAGTTTTTAGTTTAAAATTATATATTTTGTTATAAAGTTAAATGCATAGTAATATTATATTATATAACCTTAGTTCAGACTCAATATTTAAGGTAAATTATTATTTGTTTTAGAATTACAGGTACATTTTATAAATAAATCAGTGCTGCTATAATTATAGTGATCTATAAGCATAATGGCTTCAGTATATTTTAACAGATGTGAAAGTACTGTGTGTGTAGCTTGGTGAAGCTTGTTTAGAAGACAAAGAAATGTGTGTAAAATAAAATTCTAGCTCTGTCCCTCTTAGAAAATGTAATTAATGAGAGATAGGGGTCCAACGTGTTGAATAATTGCATCATATTCTTATATTGTAGAAGATAAACAATATATTAATTTATTGTTGGTTAGTAAATGAATACAACATTTGATATAAGATAGCAACAATAAACTATTATCTTGCAACATGCAATAGTAACTAATTTTATTTAACTATATAAATACGTACCTACCTGGCTATCTACATAATATTATAATTTAAATAATATAGCTATTTATTAATTAATATACAAAGTTGTCCTTGTCTACTGAAATGTCAAGTAATTAGGTACGTTGTAAGTAATGTTATGATAATTAAAATTGGTATTATACTAATGTCTGCGTTAGATACGTGTGTATTTGTATATAAGTATTGGTATATAAGATGGCCTTTTAAAAGAGAACAGTGTTAAAAATTGTAGAATAGGTGAAGTGAGCATGTGATTTTTATTGTATAAATTGTTATTGTTATTTTTAACGTACATAATATACTTGATGCATACCTAACTAAGACTTCTAGTCACTCGACGATCAAAACTAACTCATAAGACAAAATTTATGACGACGATAAGTAAAAATCAATCATAAGAAAAGAAGAAATGTAGGCACTCGATTGCAAACAGTATCGTCTGTGATAGTATAAAGTTTCATTCAGTAAACGTTCGAGTCGCACACGATTTATTGTCTCTGGAAACCAACGAAACCATAAATATATATTCCACTTTCCGAACACGAACGTTGTATAATAAATCGGCTGTGTAGTCGCTGCATAATATTGGACAAGAACAAACATAGACTCATGTATAGGTTTAAAATTTCAGATAAACCTTATTTTAATTTTAAACTTGATCGATTTTTTTAAAATACTACGCTCAGTAGTCAGTAAATAAATACACTACAAACACACACACATACACACAACAATCATAATCCGTCCGTCTCTTCACTCGGATATTGCGTTTTTGAATAACAAAGTTTGAAGTCTCTTTCCACTTCATATTCGTCAAACTAACCCACTCCCCCTTTCACATTGCCACAAAACTACTGAAAACCACTACATTCGCATAATTTCAAACTGCAGTGTTGACGGCCAACCGATGGTTATAGATTACTCGATAAAATTAATGAAAACGTTACGACATAAGACCAGTCTCAAGTGGTTGGTATCGCCACTATTTTTGCGTATGTATTGGGAAACCCGTATATTATGGGAGTTTTAAACTTATTTTTTTTCACTGGTTTCAATTTTAATCGGATTTTTGCGTTGAACATAATATGTAAGCAGTTGTACAGGATTGAAGAGTATCTAAAAAAATTTTTGTATATTCACCACGTTTGGTGCATTATCGTGATTATTGTTGTGTGTGCTTACGTACATGTATAAACCGCCAAAAAGGTTTCGACATAATATTCGTTTACTCAGTACATCGTCGTCGAAAATAATTTATCCCCTAAACCCACCCACTCATCACTATAGCTCCTGCACAGCCTGCATCACTACATCGCCACCACTACGGCGCCCCGACCATTTATATTTACTCCGTTTTGTTACTCTTTCGACCAGCCATCATGTACTTCGTTTCGCCACCTTAACCGTGCCCCGTAAAAGCGCATACCTAATCACAATATGTCCGTTGATTGAACAACACTCACGCTACCTAGCTATATCATTATGTTTTACCTGAGCCATTTCTGTGGACGGAGGTCGCACGTGTGCCTTACAATTCTACGTAATTTATCATCCACTCAATAATTGAAATACATACAACAAAATAAAGTATATTTCATTCTCCCGCCTAAAAAATTAAAAAATAAAACAAAATAAACTACACAAGTATGTAAAGAGTTATAAGTGTTATTACTCAAGTTCTATATCTCCAGCAGCTGTGGTTCGGTGTCGTATGGCTAGAATTTAATAGAACAACGAGAGTATGAACAAGTATGAAATAACATAGTTGTATCCACATGCATATTAAATCCGTATCTCATATAACGAATACCACCACCGGTAGAAAATATTTAAATATAGTCAGCTGTAAAAAGTATACGTATTTACATAAAATGGAATCAGACATAATCCATTTTAATACGATTGGATGCTTATCATTATTATTTTTTATTTAATCATATTTTATTGACCCGCAATTTATCGCATTCCGTTTCAAATGAACAACGAACAGTAAATAAAAAATAAAATATATTATGAAAGATAACCCAGTCCAGTAATTCAACAATGATCTGTTTTTTAGTTTCAAAAATTAATTTGAGCTATGTAAATATAATACCCATTTTATATTCTCTACTATTTTTTTTTAATTAAATTCAATAAATACATTTGAGAATATAAACCACGGATACTACAGTTTGATATCGAGTATTTAACTAAGCTATATATTTCGTTAAAAAAAAAGATCATAAATAATTTAAACGAAGTATAGACTTTTTATTACAATATTGTATAAATTAATTTTTTTTAAAGTTCCATTTTTTTATTTTTATTTTTTTCATATTTACTTGCAGAGGATTGATTATTCTTTGTATATTTTTATCTACAGTTTCCATTTATTATTTTAGATCAGTATTAAATATTAGTACATTTTTACTATAAATTATATTTTTGAATTTTTTTTTATTAATATTATTAATATTGAATTATGGTTATATTTAGTTTTATTAGGTGGGTGTATATTAAAGCATTTATTATTATCAAAGGGAAAGTTCAATTACAAGTTAAATAACCTTAAATATAAATAACTAAAAATAAATTGTGGATCTTGTTACAAATTTATAAATTTGAATTCTATAATAAAGTATTAAAATGTATTATAAACTATTTTGAGCGGAGATGGTCTGTCAGGCTATATTTATAAAGATATTTTATTTTGTTATAATGCATATTGTGTAATATTATTGCTATTTTAAATAAATTTTAGATTCTGAGCTGAGCAGTGAATGTATTGAAAAAAAATTCTATTTTTATCATAGACATTTAAAGCTAAAATGTTGGCAGAATATGATATTTTTAGTATAGAGAATATCGATTTGTTATTTTGTTATAGTTTAAAAATATTATTTGGAGGGCGAACTCATAACTTTTACGTATTATATATTATATTTTATACACATAATGAAATTAAAAAAAAAATTAATAGATTAATTTTAGCGATAATTTATGATACGAACCTATTTACCTATTACTCCACCATTTTACGGTAAGTCTGTAGGTATATTAAATAAATATATATTTACTATATACGACATAGTTCAATACTGCATGTTTGTTTTGTTGGGTTCATCTAACAACCTGACGGAAAATTACATTTTTTTCTTCTAAATATTGGCACAAACCTATTATTATACTGGCGTAAAAGAGGGCATTTGAATTTTTTCCATCGATTGTTAAACAAATATTTCCGCGTGTGTATTTAACGACCGACGACGGCACAGTAATAATAGAATTTGACCTCAGTAATTTAAATGAGTAAAAAGCACTTGGAGAATTAAAAAAAAACCTGATGATGTTTTCAACCGGGTGAACGAGTATCATAACAGTGTAATGTGTCAACGGTACTTTTGCGTCGGTAAAAAAAAAAAAAAAAACAATAATAAAAAAGTACAACGGGGATCGTCGAAAACCGATAAGTGCGCGTTCCACCGGCGGTGGTTTCGTTTGAAACCAACATAAAATGTATGTAAAAAAGTTGTGAATAAATTTGATATACTTAATCTCATGATGTTATAATAAAATATACGGTATATCTGTATCTGTAAAAATAGATATTATTATATTCATAACGATCGTGTGTATACGACAGTAGGCATAATCATTTTATACCCATTTCTGAATAAATATACCGTAATATTTTAATATTGCACGTCGTTGTATCAATATAATATTATATAAAAATATAGTGATATTAAATTATAATATTGTTTATTTATCTTAGGTGTTGACGCTTACACAGTTACTCTGCTGTTAGCCAGCGACAAACAATAACGTTTCATTACAGGGAAAAATTTAATAGCGGCAGAGGGACCTGCCCCCCCCCCCCCCATGGTCAATAAGCTGTTGTAACTAACATAGTTATGGCATAAAATGTATGAGTAACTTATACTAATAACTTTATATTTTATACCAATAAGTACGTAAGTACGTACTAATGTCTAATTGTACGTTGTATTATAATTTATCATTAATAATATAAAATTCTTATTTCTACTAACTACTGAAAAGAGAGTTTTCTATCAACATGTATTTAATATTATTTAAAGAAACGCTTTCTCCCTGCAAAAAAAATTCTAGATCCGCCACTGCTCCGCAGTTGATGAAAGGTAGTAATTGATTATTTAAAAGAGAACATACAGTCGTGGAACAAAAGAATAAAACACCGGCTCTATGGAACAAACTCGTGTGTTTTATTATAATATTTACATTGAAAAATATTATAACGGTTGTGATATTATTATTGTGCTGGTTTAAAGGAAAAGCGACTTCAAACGAAAATGCAACAGTGCGGCTCACGGAATGGGCGTCACCTTGTTTCACGATACGAAAACCAGACTATCTCAAACCACCCACCCCCCCTCATCCGAGAACGTGACCAACGAGGTCATAGGTCCCGTTTCGGTGGCATTCGGTATTGCGTGAACTATAAGAAAAGCCTCAGTACAAAAATCCGAAGACTGTGTCTAGATGAGAGGTATGATTATAAAAGCTCGCCCAATAAGAATCTGAAACACCACAATATGAGTTTCACATTATATTTTGAAATGTTTAACGATCATAAATATTGTAATTTTGGTTTGATATTGTGTTTGAGAATTTTCAATCAAAATTTCCAGAATTAGTATTTTTGATCGCATTTTAACTATTATTTTTAATTAATTAACGCGATTTTTTCACATCAAAAGTGTTTCGCCTGTTCTTCAATGCCGAATCTAGATATTAAAAAGAAAGTCACGTGGATATCTAAATGATAATCGATTTTCATGGACATAAATTTAACTTTAACTCTCCAGAATAATGCAAATAACATTATGAAATATATTAAAAAAATTACTACTTTTTAAATCTTTGATAGTTATTTTATAACAGTAAAAGTGTAAAACTACCTATAGTATTAAAAAACTGTGTATTTTGGTCTCGGTATTTCTTTGTTTTTCAAACTATAAAAACATTGTTGTTATTTGATTTATGGTAAAATAAGAACTATAATATTGTTAATTGGCTGTTTTCTGAGTAAAACACAATGTTTCGTCTTCTTAGCATTTAAAACGCATAAAAAGAGGCATTTCTTAATTTTTGTAAAACACCGTTGTTTATATAACTCGGTCCGTTCCAAGGCGTATGTAGACGAATATAAGCGGATACTAAATTTTAGTTAATGTGACTATGTGAGGATATTTTCAAACACTGGTGTTTGAATTTACTGCATATTACATTTTGCGAAGACAATAATTAGCAAAAAAGCCAAACGTTTTGCATTAGAGGAAAAAATTGTAGCCTCGTATAATTTACAGCGTAGGATATGATTAATATGGATGTAGATTAAACGATTTTAATTACATAACCACGTTTTTTTTCGTTACAAAAGTTACCAAGGTATGGAATGAGCGAGAACTATTGCGAACTCGATGGTTAGAACAACGCATTAACTTACGGGGTCAGTTTTTTTTCCTCCATTATGCGGGCGTTGGGTACACAGCCTCTCTACATTATGTGCAATCGTTGAAAAATCGACTATCAGTGATTCACAACCACGATTAAAGATATACAGGATGTCCATCGGCATCTGATAAGGCGTGAATGAAATGACTACCAATAATTAACTATTTTGTTGAGTGTTGACATCAAGCGCTATGGGTTAATTATTAACAGCTGTTTTATATAGTCACTTTGTAAATCAATCTGAAAGCCGTTCATTATAGAGCGATTTGCAACTTTTAATCCTGTTCACAACCATGAGTGTCTATCTAAAAACCCGATATTACTACCACGGTGTTCTGAAGTTCGGTCGGTCACCGAAAGTAGTAATGATTTTTGGTAGGCGTACGTGGCTCAAGATTATTTCGTCTATCACCACTGGAGGCCAGTGGCTTATCCAAAGCTCGACCAAAATAATATGTTGGTTAGGCGTGATAACAATTATTTATAATAATATAACTTTTGATTCAGAGGATTTCTCACAACGGCACGTAGGTACCTATATTATAATAACTATGTTCTTGATTGACTTTATTATTTTATTATTATTATTTGTTCAACAGTAGTATTCGTATTTTATTTTATTTTACTCCAATTTGACAAAAATAATATTATATTATTATATTTATATACAATATTATAAAATATATACCTTATTCACAGTGAGGAGGAGGGGAGGGAGATTTTTCTACCCCCGTCCAACCCCCTTTCACAAAAATACACCAATTATGATTACCGCTCCGGTCAAGTGAACTCGACCACGTCCGATATTTTTATCGCAGCAGATACCCCGTATAATATTATCGTTATATTATTGTAATCGGCGGTCCGAGCAAGGAATCCACTTGCACAAAAACCACAGAATCGTCTCGCCACACCACTATCACAAATTAAAATTGAGAATAAAAATAACGAACAAACGCCAAAACATTGCCGCTACCGCCGCCAATGCGGTGCAAAAGTTTTATTCGCTCGTGGATGATAAATGTTTCCACTCTTTTTTTTCTGTACAAATAATGGCACAGCGCTGGCCGTTTTGGCTCGATGTAGTTAGTATCCTAATACCAGCTATTATTATATACTTTTCTTTCGCCGTAGCGATGACGGTTGTATTATGTAGTGAGAAACTGGAACTGATGATAATAATATATTGTTGGTCGGTCAGTTGACACATTCCGCTGCAGTCGAATAACAAATGTTCGTAGAACAGCGTTATACTTCTTCGCATATTCGATTATCATCATTAATAATATTTAGGTCTAAGCACATCGATGATATCTCTAATCAGCAAACATGGATCAAACGTCTTGTGATACCCTCTTAAGTAGGTAGGTAAATGCCTGATAAGACATAACGTATCAATCTGAAAAAATATAATCTTTACAATTTTGAAAAGAATCCCAACATTTTTCGTATTTAATTTGTTTATGTCTAACGGTTACTCAATATTATTTTAAAAGGGATAAATAATAATATTTATCTACAATTTTTTAGAGTTCCTTGCTGTAGATATTAAATAAATATATAAACCATTATGGATAACATATTCTAGTAGATACTGATAATAATGACAAGAGATAGTATTGAGGCCATCGTAGAACTATTATAATTATTTGTTACTCGTACATTCTTGAATAATGTATCATTTAGTAGAATACAATTTAGAATTGTGTATCAATACAAATTATACATTTTATATTATAAAAGTTAAACCCAATTCATTTTGACAATATTGATTCTGTAATAATAATAATATTGACTATAGAATTTCATAATATTATTTTAACCACTTAAATTTTATACATTATAGTAAATCAACCTTGACTACCATAACTCTTTTTTCCAATTCAATGATTTAGAATTGCATTGAAATTTAAAGTAAATAATAATCTACTGTTTTCTCGCACGAATAAAACCGAATCGAGATCACTTACAAAAGTCTAGACAGTATGGTGTCCACCAGTCAAGTATAATGTGTAACGCGGCGTGTTGTATATGCAACATAAATACATCACAAAATATTATTGAGAAATAATTATTTTTCATGTTCATCTGGTTTATGACTAAATATTATAATATAATATACTGAATATTTTCTTATGCAATTGCATTTTTTTTTTTAGTTATTACTCTCTGCAGATTTGAACTGGTATTTGTTTTATAAACTTTAAAAAATCGTATGCCAAGTTTTATGTCGCATAATATTATTATATTTGCATATATCTTATACTTTTGGTATATATTTTCGGATAATTTATTTGTTTAGTTTTATATTGGTTTATTGTGTGTAAATATACATTAGACAAAGAAGTAATTACATCTACTGTAATAAAATATGTTTAAAAGTTCAAATAGTATCCACAATAATAAATTGGGGTTTAAAATTAAAAGTACCTACATTATAAAATTGTTTTCTATTTTTATGTTTATATTATATTATATAATATTTTATTTTTGCATATTATCAAGTACATACTTTTGATAATATTGTTAAGGCATACTCATGCATATATTGAAGGAATACCATATTTAGGATATTGAATGCATTAAAGTTAGTTTTAGGTTCTGAGCGGAGCGAGGGAGCTAGTGGTTTTACAACGGTGTTTATTTTTTGGTTTTTTTTTTATCCTGTATACAAAATGTATACCAGAAGGAGTGCTTCGATTTCAATATATAGTATCTTATCATTTATTAAATCAGATTAAGGTGGAACTTTAGATAGGTTATTTTTCGATTTTCTCAATAATTATGTAATTACACGGGAAAAACCACCGAAAAATTACAAATAACCGCTTAAAACGGGATTTTAATTTAGAACGCTTTGTTTATTATCATAAAAACGAATAAATAATTATAATATTATAATATCAATTCAACTTACGGGCTATACTAAATAATAACAATAAAAAATATCTAGACTGACAAAGCGTCTCCGCTCAAGATCGTTTTTCTTATATACAATGCTATTATATCATTGAATTCAAGTTTAATACAATCCCTTATACATTGACCCCTCTGTAACCTACTGTACATCAGAGCGACATCCATTTACCCGCTTTTTTATTTATGACTTTCTCTATAATATTATTTGTATAATAATATTGTATTAAATAATTTAATTTTAATTTTAACCTTAATTGCTATAGTTTGATGATTTTTGCACTTCTGATTTAAAACTTCAATATTAGTATCAAGTAGCTATAAAATGTGTTTACCAATCATTTAGTATCTTATCCACTTAGCCAGTTTGCTGGTTTTCAGAAAACTGCTTTTTAATAACTATATAATGATTCATTCGGAAATTGGACGATTATTGTGTAATAATACTTATTACTTATTTATATTGATCAACGTTTTTACAATAAAACACGATAATACTACGGTAATACCATGGTATAAATATCAATATTTTTTTAACAATGCTTATTACGTAACTAATGCACACTTAAACATGTATTACTATATTATTGCATGAACAAATAACTAACGAATGTAATTATTGTTGTTAGAATATAATATTTTGTTATTAATTAGACACTAGTTACTTGTATTATGGGAGGGTGAATAACTCAACTTTTACTACAACAAAGTGCATTTTAGGTATATATAGCGTCTTCTCGAGAACAGTATCATTCTAACAGTACATCTTAATTTCTTTCCTTAATGAATGTTTATAATGCTCAGTTTGCTTGCCTGGTACTTAATTAAGTACACTAATTAGTAAATGACAAAAAAAAGGACCAAAATAAGTTGCCCAGGAATATCTTAGATAAAATTAATTATAAGTTAAATTACCTTAATAATCCAATAAATGATGAACTTAAAAGTTAAAATCCTAATCCCATTAAACATTTAGTGGGTTTTGTCGTTATTTTTTTTTTCATTTGTATTTTCAATAATCCAAACACAACGAGTTGTATATTTTAGCGTTCTTTTTGCAAACATCTAAATGGACTAAATGTGGACTATGTAACTCGATATTATGGCACAAGCATAATAATAGTAAACAATACTAGCTTAGTAGCTTACCCATCTTTTTTGTTCGTTATAATCCTGCACCTTCCCCATCGAAAATTGAAATTAAAGTAACGTTTCGAACTTTATTCAGTAAAATATTCATCAAGATTTACACGAAAAGGTTGGCATTCGTATCTTGATTGAAATTAAAGTAATTGTCATTAGTCATTACAGGACATATTATTATGTCACTCACTTGGTTACAAGATATTATATAAATATTAATACAAAAAAAGCAATGTTCACTCAAACATTTTATAGCATATAAATATTAAACTTGATAGCTGTAAAATATTAATAAATCTTTAAATACATAATACATGTGTTTATTATTATGTTAGACTGTTTAATTTGATTTAAACAAAATCAACACAATAATAATAACTAGGTACGAGAAATAATAGTATATTTGCATTGTTTGAGTAACTCGTCATTATAATTGATTCAAGGAAATATTTTCTTTCCAAAATTTATATTGTATAATATATACTTCTTACATAGAAGTGAAAATAAAATCAAAATATAAAATATATACAAATAATAGATAAGTTTATTTCTTTTTCAATTCGTATGATACATATATATGTATTGTACACATACGTAGGTATGATAAAATATCAAAGTTTAACTGAATGAAAAATAAATATTTATATACCTATAATATATGAGTATCAATATAAAAAAGTATTTGCTATATTTGAATGACATTAAATCGAATTTTTAATGCGGTTGTAAATGTGAATTTGTAATAATTATTATATTCGATTATTATTGATATAAAAATACATAATATACCAAATATCTGACATTAATACGTAACAATAATCAGCACGTCTGTGGCTGCTAATTAATTTGCAGATTGTTATATTGATATTAACATTTTGTACTGTGCAAGTATGATGCCGAAATGAATTAATATTACTATATCAAAGTGTTATAATTATAATTGTCAACAAATCAATTTAGTTTATCTGCAACGTTTCAATATATTTATTTGAAGTAAGTAGGTTCGTGTACGCTGGTATTATGTTCCAAACTAAAAATGATTGGATTTGTATTACTCCCCTGAAACTATAAGCATTCGCAATTTTCGCATGTCACACGCGACACAAATTATGAAAAACGTTCTATAAAAAACATCAAACACTCATAATAATGTTATAAACCTTAAAACTCTAAACAAGTTTGATATTTTTTTAATTTATTCATTTCCTTTGTTTTTAAACTTATTATAATATACCTTCCTAAATTTTCCGGTTGGTGGACATTCATAATTTATTAATCGATAGTGTTTTGTTCGTCTACGGGGCTATTTTTGATTTACTTTATAACGTGTGTCAACAGTTATTACCAATTCATTCAAATATTGGTCCCACGCAATTGTTAAGCTCATAAAACCAAATAGTTTACGATCGTGTGAATATTCATGATCAAGGAATTGTGAACTTTACTACGTTACGATATTATATACCTACGTTCTATCGATAAAAAGTTTTGTTTCGATTTCTTGTTACTACGTTACCACAAAACTATTTCTCCGACGGTTTTTATTTGTGTAAATAATATTATGTAAACCGAATTTTAATTCGATCTACCTCGGAAGCCTCATAGAAAATTCTACTAATTAAATAATGTTTATCCATTCTAGAAGAAAACTCACCCTCCTTAGTCGTTTTAAATTGTATTAATCACCTATATAATATAATATTGTATTCAATACTTTGAGACTTCATTTTAGGAAGACAAAATAAATAATTTATAATATTTCTTCCTTGAAAACTGTTTTATATCTTATCATTGACAGAAGTATTTGGTTTAATAATTTAATAAATACCTATACATACGTCGTCATTATTATAGTGTATGCACTATTATATTTTAATATCATTTCATGATTTAAATTTTGAACAAAAAAATATGAATATAATTATTAACTTGATATTATAATTTTATTAACTCTAAAACTACCAAAATAATTGAATTGATTTAGGCCGATAATGTAGTAGCATTTATTTGAAATACCTATTATTATTAATATAACAGTGATACCAGCCTGCTATACCACACGTTTCCAAACTAAAAATATGAATAAGCGTAAAAAGTAAAAATTTACCAAATTATTAAAACAAAATACACACAAACACCCCATGGTAAAACCAATACAATCATGATTGCTCCGCCTCAAAACCTAAAATTATTTTGTTTCAGATAAAAAAAAAAAAAAACAAAAAAACGTGACTACCCTCGATTAGCAATATCATTGTACTCTCGATAGTTGTATATTATTATTATAGGTATATATTATGAGGTATAAAACAATTATTTAGGTACTACCATTGACTACGTAACAGCCATAACGACCAAATGCAGCATTTTTAATTCAGTGTTATATGGTAGGTACTTTGGGAACGATAGGCACGGTGCCGTGTATTTTTCGTACTCATAACTATTACCACAACTGCCATCCATATATCAATTTTATTTATTGCCAAGCGAGTAGCAGCTCAAGATGAATAACACTGCATATACAATGACATGCAAACTTATACATTCCGGATGTTGTGATGCTATGTTGTTATCATTATTATATTATGTGAAAGAGTATAAAATCAAGTTGTTTTTCTCCATGGCCTATTATTGTTCTCACGCATAAATCGACTGCGGTTGTACTCGGAAAACCGTGCTGACGCGTGTTACAAGTTGCAATCGAAGTAATTACGCGACGAGCGAACATTTTCTATTATACCGTTTTTCTGGACACGGTTAAGCAAGAAGAGAACGGACACAACTTCAACCACCAGCTCGTGGTGCGAAATATTTTTAAAACGTTCCCTCCGGCTCTTATTTTTATAATATTATTATAACCTACTGCCGGGAATGCCACAACACTCATCGTCGTCGGTTCATGATCGGTTAATGGAGGATACAACAACCGAGATCTACACCACAGCACCCGCCGCTCAATTCGGTCCATCCGGTGGCTGAATATTTCCCACTACATCGTTTTTCTGAACAGGGTTATCCACGAGGAGTATGGACACGAAAACCGCGATCCTGTGGTGTAAAATATTATGGAAACGTTCCGTCCGATCGAACGGCCTCTTATTGCTATATATTATGACCTTCCACCCGAAATCCCGCAACACCCATCGTCGTCGTTTCACTATATACGATCGGTTAGCGAAGGATATACCGCAACCTAGGTCTACACCAAACGCGCTTCTAGGTCCACCTGGCGTACATATACGTTACATCATTGGCGAAGGCAGGGTGGGTCGGTCGGACCGACCAGGTAAGTCACACGCATAATATTATTAATACTACATATTATTATAGTTATTATAATAATATGTAGTATAACTGTACGCGTAACAACATCGTGGTGAAAAATCACGTCATAAAGTGTGGTGCATGCGCGCACTTAACGGTTCGGATCGAATAACGCATATTATAATAGTAATATTAATAATAATAACAATAACAATATATATAAAACAAACGTGATTTATCGCCGGGTCGTGTGAGGTGACGTTTTTCAGCGAAAATATTCCGTGATCCGACTCCCCGGGCGTATGTATATGTGCGTGCGTGCGTGCAAGTGTGTGGGTATGTGGGTGCGCGTGTGTGTGGGTGTGTGGGTGCGTGTGTGTGTGTGTGGGTATACAGAATTATATTATCGTGGCCGCCGGTGGATATATTATACGCGTGCGGTTGGAGGTAGGTGGCGGCGGTCGTATATTTATTGCGGGCACGAGCGCCCGACGTCAACCGACCTAACCGCGTCCCCGTCCCGGCCGGTCCGTAGTAGTGTAGTGCCATCGTTCGCCTGACCCGACCGGGTGCAGCTCCTCTCACTCACTCTCTCTCTCTCCCTCTCACTCTCTCTCTATCTCTCGCACCCACCCTCTCTTATATCATATATATTTATAGAGGCGGCAACGCTCACGCAGATATGTTATACTTGTGTATACGTTTTTAGTGTATCTTTTGCAGATTTAAGCACTATTTATGGGTTCTGCACGGTAACGCGACGGAAAACACGTCACACGGACGGCCGTTTTGCGGATATAATATTATAATACGCGTCGGCCGCCTCGCCGAGGCTTTCATCCGGCTCTCGCGCTCGCGACTATATACCCACCGACCTACGACCGCCACCACCGCCACTGTACATAATATTATATACCGAACGTACCACATTTATACAATCCGTTATTCGCGATTCATCGGAGAAACGCTACACCGTCGTCGTCGTTGTTGTGTAAATGATTTGGTAAATAATAATAAATGAATGGGGTGATAATAATTTCGTCAAAAATATACTGAGGCCGCACGATCGATAGAACATAATAATAATTATTATTAATATTGTAACAAACGATAGAAAAAGATCTTGATAAAAATAATAATAATATGTAATAACACGATAACTCTACACGCTGGCACGCTGCAGCAATGATCTCAGTAATAACACGCATTTACTTACATAAAAGACGAAATAAGAGATCGTAGAAGCGAATGTGCGACTAGTAAATCGGGTGTTGAAATCGAGATGTATTGATGATTAGGTTAATGTTAGTTTGCAGAGTCACGAAGGACAGCTGAGTAGATTTTATCACTATCGTTGTTGTATTAGACATTGAATCAACACAGCTGAACAAGTTTTTTCAATGAATTAAAGATTGAAGAATGGTAGGTACCTACAATTTGAAAATATATGTCATAACAACGTAATTGCATTAATATACAAATAATAAATACAAGTGCAGAACAGCCTATTCCCAAGCGTGCAAATTGTTAGAGCTTTCCGTACAATTTTAGAAATAGTTACTTTTTAATTATTTATACCGATATTATATTTATTAGGTTTCATTTTAATTATTAATTTTACCATATTTGTTTCTTTACAAAATATATTATTATAATATTGTTAATTACAACAGTGTAAAATAATATAAACAAAAATACAGTTAATAATTTTATTTTATGTAATATTAATGCATATTTTATTGGTTGGTTTGGTTAGCAATTTAATGTATTCACGCATCATGAAAACTTTTCTTTTTAGAAAAATCAATACAATACTAACCATGTACCTAAATACAGAAAAAAACCATCGCAATCAAATTTTAAAGACGTGAGTTCAAATATAAAGAGCCACTGAAAGTGTATAATCAAATGATCTAATGGAAATACTCATTGAAAAATAAACCTTGCATCTCACTTGGACAGCATCCAAGCTGGAGTAGGTACTTGAATGCTCTTGTTTGTTAATGCTCATATTTACAATAGTTATATTATCAATGCGGCAAAGGTAATAACTTCAGATATTTCAGAAAACCACTTCATCGTTACATATTAATCATCCGAAATTCTTAAAACATATTTTATAATGTTGAAAAAATTTTGGAATAAACTTTCAACACTCACTTTTAAAAAAAAATTGTAAAAGAAATATTAGCCTAAAATTAACTTTCGCACCAATACTCAGATCAAATTTTAATCAACACATAGGAAATCAAATCCTTTAACCCTTCTTATTTCGAACTTTCAGGTGAGAGCCTGGCTTGGAACAGATTATTAAAAACAAAGCAAAAAAAAAAAAATACGATCATTTCTATTTATACTCAGCCTAACAACACGTATACTGATCGAAACATCGAATAACAAAGATACTGAAGAAATCAAATACGATAATAGAGGCAATCCTAGAGGCCTCCAAATGTCTTCGTTAACGAGAAAATTTGCCAAAAAATGATCTATCTAAAGCATGTTACAGTGGCCTCACGAACGGATAATCAAGAGTCTGATGGCCAGAAAAATATACCATTATTCAAAGACGAAGTCCAGAGATCCTCCAAACACTGTGTAGACGGACGGTTCACGGTAGTCATTGATCAACCAACGTACCAGCCTTTTTAGTACCTATATTATAATATTATACTTTCAAAACAAAAAAGAAAACAATAATTACAGGTAAATACACGGGTACCTATTATTCAACTAACACAGTAAAGATCGGGAACTTAAGTTTTATGGTTCATCACAATTAAACCTAAGTAATACTTAGGTTGGGTCAGACAAAACATTTGTATATACAAAAACATCAAAAACCCAATATATGTCAATGATTTATATGTATATAATAATGATATAACTATATAAGTACATAAGTATATTGTATATACGTCATATAATATTACTGAGAGGTTTAAAAAAGTAGTTGATATACATTGTATTAAGTTTAGTATAGACACTTTAAAACCATGATTATATTATAACAGTCCTTATTAAAAATAATAATATTTTTTTTTTAAATAAGTTTGTAAGCAACAAGAAGTAAACCGTACTAAATGTTACTATGAAAACTTTTTAATGATTAGTATTAGTTGGTGAACTTTAAACAGGTTTGATAGTTTGTTTTTGATTTAATATGTTTTGAAACATGATACAGTTGGGTACATCGGTTATATTATATTATTATGAATTTTACGAATAAAAATTCGTCAATATTTTATCATGTCTTACATACACCACTCACCACTACACCACTGTATATTAGTTTGACCAATCATCATAAATAACACATTAAAATATGTTTTGATATTTTGTATGCTTATCAAAAATGTATAAATACATTTGTTTGACAACTTGATATTTTTCCTCCGTATTTTAACTTTTCATAATTATTAAATTGAAAAAAAAGAATAATTGAACATAAACCTTAAATTAATAATCAGCTATTTACATTTAATTTTTATATAATATGTACCAATACATTATTTATCCATCACAAATCCACTTATAATAATAATAATAATAATCTTTATTTTATTTTATGGATTAAAATTACAATTCTAAATTTAACAGACAGTGTAATACAGTGTAACAATCATAATAATATAAAAATTATATATATATATTGATATTTATTGACGGTTTAAAATGTAAAAAGGTGGGTAAGTGGATTTCGCTCTGCTGTACAGTAGGTTACAAGTGGGTCACTGATGGTATTAAATTTGAATTCAATGATATAATATCATTGTATAAGAAAAACGATTCTGAGCGGAGACGGTATGTCACTCTAGGTATAAGACATAATATTATATTATAGTCTATAGTATTTAAAAAAAATTGACCTATAATAGGTACATATAATAAAATTCCAAATTT
>NC_042495.1:82701796-82703948 GCF_005508785.2 Acyrthosiphon pisum
CAGGAGCTTTGTATTAAATTTTTACACTTTTTGGCCCAACAGATAAAACTTTATTGATATTTATAGAAAAAAAAACTAAAAAAATTGAAAACTGAAAATGTCCGTAAACAGCTCAAAAAGAGTCAAAATATTTTCAAAATTATATGGTGTATAGGAATTGCTAATATAAACATTCAGTAAAATTTTCATGTATCTACAGTTATTCGCTTTTGAATTACAACAAAATAAGGAAATCGCTACATGAGAAATCGAGTGAATATCCAATGTTGTAAAAATTTGAATTTCAAACGATCATAAAAATTTAATTTGACTTTCTTATAGATATTTTTTGTTTGATAAAGGTAGATAATCTTATAAGGAATCTTGTATTACATTTTAAAATCTTAGATTTAAAAAGAAAAATTTTTATGAATTCTCAACTCAAAATAATTTGATAATTTTCGTGATTTTTCTATATTTTGTCAATTTTTGAACTTAAAATCCTTACAAAAAAAAACTGTGACTAAGGATTTTTAATATTTTTCATCTGCTTTTGAAACAATATACTAGGAGCCTTTTATTAAATTTTCAAGCTTTTTTAATCAACAAATAAAATTTTATTGATATTTTTAGAAAAAAAACTAAAAAAAAATGAAAACTGACAATGTCTGTAAAGAGCTCAAAATAAGTCAAAATGTTATGGTGTATAGAAAATGCTAATATAAACATTCAGTCAAAATGTCATGTACCTACGGTCATTTTTTTTAAAGTTACACCAAAAACCAAATTCAATTTTGTGAAAAATCGATTTTGCGTAAAAATTCCCGTTTTTCCTTAATTTTTCTTTTGTTTTTCCCGGCGCTTTTGAAAACTACTGGGAAATTTAAATTTTGACCTCCCCAATGCACCAACGATATTCACTTTCTGATCGAACAAGATACTGAAGTGGAAAATCGTAGTATTATTTCGACCACTTATCGTGTACACAGTCACAAAAAAAAAAAAAATAAATAAATAAATAAAAAAAAAACACACATCATTGTAAAATCAATACATTCATCGTTCCACTCAGAATCTAAAACAAATTTAATGCATATTTGACATGATTTGAATACACAGCTAGATATATGTGACTTACTTGAATTTCAACAGATCATTTACCACAAAACTGTTATGGCATCATGTAAGACTGTACATGTAATGTATCTATAAAACTGCATTCATACAATACATTTTCATTTTCTATTTTGTACATGGGGTAAATACTTTAACACAAATAAAACATCGTGATAACATAATAAATAATTAGACCATCCAATTGAAAGATACGCCAAAAAAAATAAGGAGTAGGTTGGTATTACATTATTATTCCAATGATATTTGAATGGTGTAATATTATGTGTTATAATTTATTGTACAGAACAAATAACTTATATGACTATAAAATATATGTTATTTTACTATTTTACATGCGGTTTTTAATCAAAAATGTACTATACAAGTATGTGTTATATATTATGTAATGCACAAATTAAATGTATTCATTACGATATTATAACACATATTTATGTACCATGGTGCAAACATATTGTATTTTATTTCATTTAATATAGTATGTAAAGATATTGTCAAAGTATTTTTTAAGAAAATTAGGTACCAATAATACCTATAGAAATTGTATTGTGATTTCATTCGATAGGAACACGTTCATGAAATACTATATTATTATATTTTAGATTCTGAGTGGAACGATGAATGTATTGATTTTACAATGATGTGTGTTTTTTTATTTTTTTTTTTTTTATTTTTTTTTTTATTTTTTTTGTGTCTGTGTACACGATAAGTAGTCGAAATAATGCTACGATTTTCAACTTCAGTATCTTGTTCGATCAGAAAGTGAATATCGTTGGTGCATTGGGGAGGTCAAAATTTAAATTTCCCAGTGGTTTTCAAAAGCGCCGGGAAAAACAAAAGAAAAATTAAGGAAAAACGGGAATTTTTACGCAAAATCTGTTTTCGAGAAAATCGATTTTGGTTTTTGGTGTAACTTTAAAACAAATGACCGTGGATGCATGAAATTTTGACTGAATGTTTACATTTCCATTTTCTATACACGATAAATTTTCAAAATATTTTGACTTATTTTGAGCTCTTACGGACATTGTCAGTTTTC
>NC_042495.1:82705257-82734430 GCF_005508785.2 Acyrthosiphon pisum
TTTTTTTAAATACTATAGACTATAATATAATATTATTGTCTTAAACCTAGACTGACATACCGTCTCCGCTCAGAATCGTTTTTCTTATACAATGATATTATATCATTGAATTCAAATTTAATACCATCCATTATACAGTGACCCACTTGTAACCTACTGTACAGCAGAGCGTCATCCACTTACCCACCTTTTTTTACTATTATATTATAATTGAATTATTTGATAATATATTTACAATTTATCTGTAAAAGCTACAAATATTATAATACACGAACGGGTAATATTTTAATATTATTTAATATTTAATATTATTAATATTACAGCTGTTATGTTTTAACCATCTTAGGAGAGTATAAGTTTTTTTTTTTTACTTTTATCAAGTACAGACATTACATTGTTATGTGAACGCAATAACTTACACTGTATAATCGAGGTAACATAATGGAGAACTAGTGTTAGGCTATGCACACAGTGCTCGCAAGTATAATCAGTACGGTAGTGAACAATAGGCAGATTTATTAATCCCGAGTACCGGAGTACCGGTTTTACATAGGATATATAATATGAATTGTTGAGACATCTGGACAGATAACGTCATCACATAACTAATGAGAAGAATATTTGCGTGAAATTAAATTTTCCACTAAACAAAATGAATAATTACATCCAAAATTCGGAACGTTAATAATAACAATAATCATAATAATAAAAACCATGATTTATGGAACATATCGTAGTTCCTATGTATCGTTTAAATACAATATCGTGTATAATAATAATGTTATTTAATATTTTTACATGACGATCAAGTATAACGTTCGAATAACTGGGTAGGTACCTGCTATTTACAATACCCATTATTTTGATTGAAAAAACAAAATCGATAACATGATCTGCAGAACACGAGAAAAAAATTATAATAATAATGACGTGTACCAACATCCTCAAATGGTTTGTTAAGCATCTGTGTATAGATTGTATAGGAACTGAAATGCAAGAGTTCAATAATAATAATAATAATATTATATTTTTGTAAAATTTTTGTGACTTCTACAAATCAACGCGAAAGCATTTGTGTGTAAAAAGTTTATTCTGTATACGTATAAATAAATAATATAAACTAAGGTTGCATTTATGCATATTATATTATGATAATATTGCTTTTGATTTTGAACTTTTGTAATGGTAGGTGGTACTTTATCTGTTTTTGAAATCGTAAACAAAACAAAGGTTGTAATTTAAATAAATAAAAATTGATACCTTATTCGTGTACCTACCTACTTATCTATGGGGATTACTTGAACCCATAAAGTGTCCGTCGGGTCTTTTTTTTTACTGCACAGTATAAAGTTGACAGTTTGAAAACTGTAGGGGAAATTTAAAGTAGGTAACGCGGGTATATTATTATGAACCATTTTTGATTTACACTAACGCTACGCGTGTTTCTTAAACAAAATGCCTACATTGGAATTAAAATTGTGTAATAATATACATTGTCCAAGGCACCATATTATGAATGCTTGGCGGAGTGTTATGATAATAGATTGAAAACGGAAAGTACTTGAGATACAAAGCAAATAATAAGTTTAAATAAAGCATAATGTTATTTCGCATACCTGCTCCAAAAAAGTTATGTTAAGTGTCTCGGTGGTCATACATGGCCTGTGTAAAAATTTGATGAAAAACTTTTTTTGAATTTTTTTTATTTTACAATGATGTGTGTTTTTTTATGCCTGTCATCACGTTTTGGGTATGTAAAATGCTTCAATTTTTTCTTCAGTATCAATTATAAAAATAAAATATAATATAGTTCGAATTTTTGGGGTCGACAAATTCCCAATATTTTTCAAAAGCACTGGGATAACAAAAACATTAAGGAAAAACGGAGATTTTTATGCAAAACTGATTTTTGAACAATTTAATTGTTTTTTTTTTTTGGTGTAACTCTAAAAAATTATCCGTAAATACATGCAATTTTCACTATATTTATAAACTGGAATTTTCTATACATTAAAAATTTAAAAAATATTATGTCTATTTTTGACCTATTAATAGGCATAACAAAATTTTGACTTTTACCTATTAGTTTTTTTTTTTCATTCGGTTAAAAACTTGAAAATGTAATACAATGTTCCTTATAAGCTTTTGTTAGTATATAGATAAGTATTGAATATTTAAAACAAGGTTTGACGTAAGTAGTTGAAACTTCAAAATTTATTCCTGGGTACCTACTTGAAACTTTTAAAATATATTATTGTATTTTAATATTTTATACACACAATGAAATTTTCAAATGAAATTTTTCGGTAAAAATGTATTTAATATAGGTACTGTAGTACTAATGCTAAATACTAAAAAAAAAACTAATTTAATCACAATTATATCATAAAATAGACTTAGTCATATTATTAGGTTGACAGACTGCCTTCGCTCAGAATGGTTTTTCGAATACAATAATTCTATATCATTTAATTCAAATTTAACACATCCATTACAGTAACTTTTTAAATACCTAATAATATATAGCAGAGCGTTATCAATTTACCTGCTTTTTATAATTTGTTGTTATAATTATTATAATACGAAGGATATAATAAAATGTTAAATATAAAATATTTTTTTAACACTATATATATTAATGCAAATAGCCGAGTGATTATTAAAATAAAAACGAAAAGAAATCGTGTCATAAATGAAATTAATATAATATTATAACGCTTCAGAAATATGTCTTAAAATATTATTATAAATTTAAAAATATATGTTATAATGATATAAAAAAATGGCATTTGACCATTACCAGTTACATGGGGTCATAATATGTGGAGCACGCGAAATAATAAAAAAAATGTTTAAATGCAATATTATGGGTTATATCGGGTTGAAAAATTATAATAATGTGTATTAATTAAAAATATATAAATGGTTGCGGTGTAAGTACCTACTACTTTGGATCGCTAAACGATGACCTAAATACCAGTAAATCGACTAAGACTTATGCTCACGCATCCGCGTTTAATATTATAATTAATTGGCTCAGCGTATCACTATCCATATACTTACCAACGAGGAATTTTTGAGTTTCTAGAACCCTCGATGTACGGATATAATATTATTATTATCGATTAGAAAACAACTGTTATATTATGCTCTGCTCATACATGTAGAAAATATACTATGGATTAAATTGCTACAAAATCTGTAACAGAAGCATTATACTCCCTCGCACCGCGCCAAAAATAGAATTATTTTCTGTAGTTTTTTTTTTTATTTTTATTTTAAATTACTGTATTAAACATTAGTGGTTGTATAAACCTCCGACACACGATAATTGTCTTAAGCGACGGCACTTACCACGGTTCAATTACTATATATTTATTCCGTTACCGTGGTAACGTTGCAATAAAAATCAATGGATATAAAAGAGCTGCGCCACCAACAATCGACCATAAAAATGCACCACACTTTTTTTTATTTTCCGTTTTTTGTCCATCCCGTTGCCGGAAAATCGAGTGTTTTTCCCATGTCAAACCGAATACAATCGAACATTACATTATTATGCATAACAGCGTACAGTTTTTCCATGTATTCTCGTTTATCGGATGAAAAACTCGTGTTCGGTTTTAGCATTAAGTGCAGCCGATTATCAAAAGCTGGTGTTTTCTAAAATCTGGACCCCGGGCAGTAAATACTCAATAAATATATTTATTTTTTATTATCAATATTATATTATCATTTATTTTTTTTTTTAACTTTATTTGTTTTGAGATTAATTATATGATCAAGAGCTCTCTATTTTTGTTAACACACATGTAAGGTACCCACCCCTGATAATATCAAGCATTTGGCGTCTTTTATTCCTGACGACACGTGGAAATCATTGTCCTCACCGCAGCCTCCGTTTATATCGATCATCTGCATATCACTACCTACAAATTGAGTTAAGGTATAAGTACATCAAAAGTAACTTTTACAACCGATATCGCATTACCGTGGTTATTGGAAATACCGGCATGACTGTGATAAAGTACTAATTTATTTGCGTCACAAGTACTACATCACTACTACTATACCATAACTTATTATAGTTAACCTACTATTAAATCACTAAAACAAATTACAATATTTTTATCTCTAAATGTATTGACATTTCTGATACAACGTGATCCCGTGGTGTACTGCGCTTAAACTAGAAGTTTGTTGTTCAACAGGGAAGGGGGGCTTTGAGAAGTAAATAAGAAAATATTAATTTTTATTCAAATCAATTACAATCTGTTCACGGTAGATGCATCTAAAACCGCAATTTTATACTTATTTATTTCTAAAAAAGTATAATAGTTATACCACAGAAATTTGAAGGATGTCTAACTGATGAGTGTAACGTATTTTCAATGGGTATAAATGCAGTAAAAAATTAGACATTTATGTGTATATTATCAGAGTTACAACAATAATATAATATTATATGAATATTTTCATTTTTATTTCAAACGCGCCGCTTTCAGTCACGCGAATATTATGATTGCGCCGGCAGCCGCTGCTTTATCGCCAATGGGTTTTCAATCGAACTTCTATATTGTTATTAAAAGATTGCCACTAAATGGATATATCCAAGCACCTGTATATATATTATACCCTGTAGTATAGTTTAGGTGTTGGTTTATTTTTTTATTATTAAATTTATATATGAACATTATTACTGCTCCGCTGGTTTCCACGTAACGAATGTGCCAATACGTCACCTTTTGCAGCGTTGGATTTCCGACATGAAACAAAATAAATACTCGGTGGGATCAGAAATAATAGGTGTTAAATCGATTTTTTTGAAAATCCGCTTCTCACTTGTACTCATAAAATAGGTTTGTTTATCTGTAATGATCGATAACATGATTAACAAAACTGTGAACTTAATGTGATGGGGCTGAATGAAGGGAGGAAGAGATATAATAATATAGTGGTGGATTTGAAGATCATTTGAAAAAGTGGTGAACTGATATCATAGGTTAGGTATTAACCTTAAAGTTATGCATCGCTAAAAATAAATTATGCATCACTAAAAATAAATTTCGGGGGTGGAGATTTTTTTTTTTTAATATACTTCACGTTTATAATATTATATATTAGTATGTATAATAAATTAATTTACTTTACGAATGAATATATTACTGTTTAAAGTTTGAAATTGCTCCCCTGAATAATTTGATACTTTCAGATAGCATCTTTTGTGTCTGAGCCCACGACTTTTCTTTAAAAATGCTCATATAGAGTATTATTTTTGTTTTAAGTCATGTTTCCTTTCTTCATTTAAAAACTCATTCATACACATTTTTTAATTAAAAAAAATACAAAAAATGTTATCCTACATCTATGATTCCACAAATATTGTGAATAGTATAATATTATTGTTATGTGTATTCGAACAAACATCATTCGTTGGCCGTTACCATTATGTTTCATTTTAAAAGCCGGTGAGATATATATATTATTATTATACTTTGTTATATTGTATATATATAATATGCATGATCATATAATAATAAAATATTTATGAAACAACGAGTTCTTTACAAAACAAATGTTAAGATAAATCTCCAACGCATTATAATAATCCTTTTTATCTTAGATACTGTTTTTCCCCCGGAATAAAGTCAAATCTACAGATTGTTGATTTTTTTGATAAAACTTGTAATATATATTATATTTTATCATACACGATTTTTTATATTAAACATCTTGTATTTCATAACGGGAACGGTGGATTTATAAATACAAAAATCATGCATTGTAATATATTATGATGATTTATAATATTATTATACTACTAGCTATAACAGATGCATCATACATAATGACGATGACAATGACGCTAATAATAAATGACCACTAGCATAATATGATTCGTGATGTAAAGTACGATACGTAAAGTATAATAACAATAAGAATTCATATAGTAATGGTGAATTTAAATCGCATATTTTGACGTAGACGCATTGTGTGTAGTAGGTACCTATACAGTTGGTATATAATAGGTAATACGGTGATTGGTTCAAAACCGACGTTACGGCATTACTCGGTCCGATTTTCTTTTTTTTTTGTTTAAAGGCAATTGTTTTATATTTTACCGACGTAAAAATTGTATTTTTACCATGTCGCTGCATTACCCTTAGACGCAGTTGTTCTGCAGGTTACCTCGACCCGCAGTACATTATTCGTACCTATTTGTTATTTCTTTGTATATTACATTCGTCCCCCAATCCCTCAAGACCCATCTTGTTTACGGGGCATGTTTGTAATGTTTGTTTTTCAGTCAGATATTTTACTTGAAATAACCTGGACATATGGATACACGGACACCCTATAAATCTCCCAGTCGCTGAAGTTTTTCATTTCTGCGGAGAATAGAAACTATCTAAACCCTTGTTGAAACGAATAATGATATACATGCGCCCTTTGCAGGGTTGTATGCGTACCTATATATATATACTACTACACTTTACGTTTATATTTTATACACATACGGTGGATACATAACGTAAATACATATATTTTTGAATTCAAAATTACGACAAAAATAAATAAATAAATAAAAAGAATACTCACATGCAATCTCGAGTTATATGTTTTACTGTTATACATTATTATTACGTACCTTCATTCTATGAGGGAATATACTATACGTCCTGCAGTGTGGATACCAGATATCAAGCGGAGAAATAGAATATAATTATTTTGAAACTGTGAACAATATCTGTGTGTTTTATTCAAATGGTGATCACGCAAATGGCAAATGGTACAAGATAAGATTACGGAAAAAAAGATTAGAACATTTGCATTCCACATTATACTTTAATGAAATAATAAATTTCACTATCCATATATAGTATATACTTGAATGAATGTTTCAAAGAAGTCTTAAACCGCTATCATTATGATATTGTAATATATTTATTTGGTTAATAATATTGAAACTCCTAATTCGTTATAGTAATAGGTATCAAATTGAATTATTTACAAAAAAAAAAAAAACTTTATACCAACTGTGTGTTGAAATACAATTGCCCCGTGAAAATAAAAAAATAATGTATTCCGTAATAATGTAATATCAAATCATAATATTGCTTGAATTCATAATAAAATGAAAAGTGCATTCAATACACTACGTAAATATTCACCCAAGCAACTAATATTTATTTTATATTTATGTTTATGACTATTTTGTTTGAACAACCATATTTTTATAAAGTATTGATGTGGTGACATTTGTGCAAAAATAATGAAAACACGCGTATGAACTGAACATACATTTTATAACAATTATCTTAAATAAATTAGTATCTAAATACATATATTGTCCGTGGTTGGTAACAGTTTTTTTTTTCAAATAACATTTATAAAAAAAAACCTTCCACCATTGTCAATAGGCAATAACAATATTTCGTTTTACAAAGTTGCTTATGTCAGTGACTATTACTGGAATAAACTTTTTGTTATTTTTTTAACACATTTTCTTTATAAATTTAGGTAACTATTTAAGATGCAACTAAAGTGTTTTTTACTCGCTGCAAATACCTAATCGGAGACTGTATAAGTAGTTCATGCGATTTAACAATACAATATGTGCAATGTTTTTATATTAGTATTCAAACATAGTTACTAATTTTAATATTTATTTAGGGTTGTGTCTGCTACTAAAAATTGAGCATACAATTCCAAAATATTGACAAATGTATGTTAGTATTATAACATTGTATATAATATCAAATGATTGATATAGACTCACTAAAATGAGTAAAAATTTAGTTTTTTGTAGTATATTTTAATAATTAATAATTCTATTTTGACTTTATTAAAACTGTACTTATATAATATTTTAATTTATTAAATCTTTTGATTTTAACTAGTGATAAGTTTGTGCATGAACTTACGTTAAATGTTTACGAAATTCGTAGAAAAATAATTTACTTCGATTCAGTTTCTATCCATTTTTAATATTTAATTTCATCAAATACGTAGTATTTAAAATAATGAATCGAATAGTACTACATAGGTGCATTCACCGTTGTTCCTGTTTATTTTTTCATACATTTATATAATTTAATAACGTTTAAAAATAAATGAGTTCTCGTATTTAAATTGAATCCCCGTGAAAGAAAAAGCTGTTCGGCAGAAAGTAAATTTGTAAAAAAAATATATATGCATATTATAAAAAACAAATACTAATAAACATGTATGTAGTATATTATATATTATAATATGGATTATTACGTTCAAGGAACCTTTAAGCGATGTATTAAACTTGTTTGTATGCTTAGGTAAAAATATAATTTACATAATTATAATAAAAAAGTAAAACATTATAATTGAGAACTAGTATTAATTTGGTCACGGTATGTTCTTGCACTAACACGAGAGTAGATGTTATTACGTTCTGGTATTTTATTTTATGAACTTTTGTAACTAGGTGTGTTGTGTATTTGAGCTATAGAGAAGTTCAATTTCGAATTGTCTTTTTTAATATTATTGCTATTTATTCGTAGATCGTGAATAAACTGATATTAAATTCATATATAAACTATATATAATTCAAGTCATTGAAATATAGTGTTACAATATAATATCATAATTTTAAATTTGTTTTGTTGTCCGTTAAAATCCATGGTTGGTGATGTGCCACTAAGAATATTCCCGAAATAATCCTCTATCTTTCGATGAAAATCCTTGAAAAAAAAAAGTTAAACACATTTATTTGTATCATTTACAACTACCTACGAGTTTAATTAAACATTGAACAATATTTAAAAAATGTAATAATCCCTATATATTTCAGGTCTTGAATATTCCTGGAAATTTCTTGTCACTAAATTTCCGGGAATTCTTACATCACTAGTCGTCATCCTCGTAGACTGCCTCAATGTAATCCAATTATAATCCATATAATTAATATATTTTTTTTTTTTATATATACCTAATAGAAAAATGTACAATAGGTAGGATTATATTATAATATTATTACCTATAAAAAATTCAATAACGCTTACAACATGTCGATTAATAGGAAATCAAAAAAAAATTATGGGTTTACGATAGTATAATATATTTGTTATCGGTCAAAATTAAAATAATATTATAGTTTGGAACATAAATTATTGTTTTAACGCGTGTTCATGAAATATTCTGTTTTTGTTATTTTAATTATTAATTCGACGAATTAATATTTTTGCCGTCTGCGTTCATATTATAATATTATTATACTACTTCACTCACATTATAATACCTACTATACACTTTACATAATATTGCAAAAGGGTAGTCATTATACTATTTCTATCTATTCGTTTTTAGTTTTTTGTCACGCATGCAGGTTTTCTTCAATTCGTCAATATCATATATAAATTAAATTAATAATTGTACATTATTTGTAATGTATTGCAGTTTAATTAACGTTATAATTGCATGCATTAAGGGATTAAAGGATAAAAAAAAACTAATTTATTAGTATAACGACCCAACAAACATAAATAAGTAAGTACTTACGTAGCTACGTCACTAAGAACCGCTGCGAATTTTCCCAATTTCAGAGTACAATGCCGTTCTCGCAGTATCCACTGTTATTTCAGAAAAAGGTAGGTATAGTCCTGCATTACAGATTATGAATTTTTAATTAAACATACAACCAGAATCGTAAATTATACCATCGGCTGGTGAGTGGATAAATGTGTTTAAAGTAAACGCGTCGCGTTCGCCGTAGGTATATAAACTCATAATCAATAAACTCTTAGTAAAAGTCACGTCACTGTAAAAGCAAAACATAAAAAATAAACCGTTTCCACGAGAAAACCCCGATAGTAATCACGATTATTGTGCCGGTTTATATCGCGCGCGCGTTCTCCTTGTTGCCACATTTTCCAGAGAAAAAAAAAATAGCTATAGCTGCTCGCTGTTTCGTGGGGTCAACCACGTCCTTTGCGTGAGTGGAGTAGTGTAGGGAAAAAAATACCCACAACGCGAGTAAGCTACAATAGTTATGACGTATGAATACGTGATTTAAGGGTTTCGTGGTTGGAGTAGGGTGTTGTTTTTTGGGCGCACGCGACTTACACTCCGAGCAAAGCCAAAACGACCGCCCGCGAGTACGCACCCTGCGCAATGGTCCACAAATTTGCGGTCTTCCGATCTTTCCCCCACATTTATCATTATTGTCATAATTGTTATGACCATCACTTGAACTTTCACCAAAAAGTTTAGTGGAATAATAAATTATTTATGGATCCGATGTCTGCATAATAATAAGCGGTATACACACAGCACCTAACGCCACAACTCTGTGCCAATGTTATATATAATAATTACTGCAAGGGCAGGAAAAATTAAATAATATAAAAATAATATCGAGAAAATCATAAAATATGATCAAAATATTTTGTATAGGTAAGTACATACAACGTGGAGAGGATCTGTCTAAGAATATATATACATTATATGAAATTAAAAAAAAAAGCAATTGTTATGCACTTAGACGAATAGTGGTAAATTATACAAGGTGATTCACCAAGCATGTTCAACCTCATTTTTTTTCTTAAATAATAAATTTATCCAAATTCTTATTTTTGGAATTTTTAATTAATTCAAAGACAATTTTTTCAAATTCTTTAAATTCATTTATACAACTTAAAAAGTGTCCTGTGGGGACAAAAATTGTATGTCTTTCAAATGAGAACCCTCCTTTTTATTGTAAATTATTTAATGGGTAATTTTTTTGAAAATGCCTAATTCAAAATTTTAATGAGTACCTAGTTTATTGGTTATTAAAATGCTTGTGTTAAGGATACTATTCCTTAAAATTGGTTTTACAAAAAATATAAAATACCCGTACAATCGGATCTAGTATTGTATGTAATTTGGCCATTTTTACAAATTATTAATACTGATATAATACTTATGAGTAATGACTATAATACATTTCAAATTACCGTAGTTTCCATATTTTATAAACCCATTAACATGGACAGTTTATCTTTAAAACACAAAGTTAAATAACTCAAAAACCACTAATGTGAATTTTGATTCTGATAGTCAACATTTTCAGAAAAATTATTTAAGGTATAATTTACAGTTGAAGACGTGTGTTCTTATTTGAAAATCAGTAGTTTGTATATCTACAGCACACCCCTTAACAGTAATATAAAAAAATCTCAATAATTGGAAAATATGATCCGAAAGTAAATTTAAAAATTCCTAATTATCAGATTTTGAATAACTGAATTATTATTTATTGAAGAAAAAAAGGCGCAAGCATAATAATTAGTTTATAACAATGATTATTATTATTATACTACGTTTGAAAGTAATTATTATAAATCAATATAAAGGTAGATACCTACTCCAATAACTCTTATGAATTGATCTATTTTGAAACCACACTTGTTAAGTCTTCAAAACTTCAGAAAAAGTAGAAAAATAACGACAAATTCTCTTATAGACAATATAGCTGGTATGTCAGATTTAGCAGCAAATAAAATTTAGAATGGCCCTTTTAAAGCTGTTTTTTTACTAGGTACCTATCAGAAAGTTTTGTACACACATTATATAAAAAATTTAAATATTATATAAAACAATGATATAATCGATGACGCGCATAATCCAAAATGCATTCATAATTGTTTGTCCTAAGACCATGTGCATATATTTAATAACGCCAATTTTTATCAATAGGTATTATTATATGTGTGATGTTTAATATAATTTGTATATATAATATAATCTATTGACATGAGCAACGGTTTCCTCGGTTATCAAAACGTTATGGTTATACGACATGTCTTCACTTGAAATGTGCCATTAGCTATATGTGGAGATGTGTTTATTATCCGGCAAGTGCCAAGCCAACTTACTGAGTCCGTAATAATATACTATATAGTTACTCGACAGTTACACTTTCCCGTCAGCTGGTCTCCGGTTGATTTCTTGTCAGATGACGTCATCGAGTTAACCAGTTGGAAATTCAATTTCATTAATAATATTGTAAATAGGTTATTTTATTACTTTTCTCAGTACTTAACTACAAGACAAAAAACCACATGCGATAAGACAATAGAATTAGAAAAAAAATAAAAGTAAACAGTCTTTGCTTTTGGAATCTTGTACGGTCGTGTATGGTTGATAATCAATTAGTTTAAATTAATTATAAAAAAAAAATACAAACATTTTCAATTGTTTGCATGCGTCGAGATGATAAGGGCAAAGCAATTACCTGAACTTATAATTTTTTTATGATGCCACATTTTTTTATTTATATAACATATTTTACACCCAATATTTTACCATATTATACCTATTACGAATAACCGAAAGACTGTTTTCACAATATATTGCTACCTATTTACTATACGGTTATTCCACTTTTAAATAATTTATTGACGGACGTTTTGTTTATAATAAATTTAGACTGCTCAATATTTCTATTTTTTTTTCTATCATACAATTTAACAGTATTTGTTAAAAATATAAACTAGTTACAACGACGTCTAAACCTAATTTATTACAATAAATTATGGTAACTATATTTTTTATATATACATAATATATGAATATTATGCTAGATGATTACCACTATTTACCAGTATTTACCAGCCTCCTAGTCAAACGCTTAATTTTTTTTGCAACGTTCGAAAACTGGAGAGAGGAAAACATTTCTATTTAGGTCTGAATTTGGCATTTAATATAAATTTAAAAGTTCATACTTTGATTATAACAAAAATTCTCTGGTAATGTTATGCTTCTATATAACTCACATAATTATTTTCAATAACCAATAACAACGTTACAGCAGTGATGTCTACTAGGAATACCATTATTCTAAATTATTATTTTTCAAAAATTTCGTATTGAATAACTTTTAATTTAAAATAATGTCAAGAAGAAGAATCTACATGAAACACCAGTTCACTGAAAACATGTTTCAACTGTTTTGTGAAAAAAAAAATAAATAAAATATCAAAATTTATTAACGATTGGACAAAAGATATTTTCTTAGTAAATTGTTATTAATAATTCTAAAAAATATATGTAAATGTTAGCTGAGCATGTTTTATGATTAAGCTCTTTTTTTTGTAATTTGTAATGTCTTTATAAATACTATTTTAATCCTCCCATGTCTTGTTATTACAAAATCTATATAAAAAAATGATAAGATGGTCAAAATATTGATAAATGATAATATTTAATACTGTGTTTCTATTTTACAGGTTCAATTTCGTAACAGATAAAATGTAAGTAATTCTGTCAAATTTGTCTCTTATAGTAGCTATATAATAATGTTATTTCAATAATATATAAATGATATAGTAAACATTAATAGCCTAAAATAATAAATGTATTTAACATAATTTGATTACTATATAATTATGTCATCAACAAATAAATATTTATTTTAATTTAAAACTATTAATTCCATCTTAGTTTACACGCAATGATAGATGAATTTATATTATGTACGTTTAATTTTTTACTAATTTGTTACAAATATTCCTTATTATTGTTGTTAAAATACTCAAGTATTATAAGACCAATACTTTAAATTGTTTTTCATTTAATACTAAACATAGTACTTACTTATTTTAAGTTATGATTTAAATGTAATATTGTTTTGTATTACATTATATTTAGTAAAACTTGTATAATAATATTTTATTTAAAATATAAAAGATTCAATTCTAAAAATATGCATTATACGTCATATTTGGGTGCGGTGGATTGAATGGTTGAAGTATTATAGGTGTATTATACTTGTCAATCAAATATATTTGAAATATACCAATATATGAGTATATTTTTAATTTTGTCTATTACCCAATGGTAGGCATACCTAATATTATTACCATAGCATAATAATGGTCAAATTATCACACTTACGATGAATTTCACTAAACACAAATCGATATCATTGTTTGTCGTACAATAAGTCAACATATTGTTTAGTAGGTACTCTTTAGAGTCGAACAGTCGAAACTCAAAAAAAGATTACTTTTGGTTATGTGAAAGATGGTTTATGTGTAATAAATATATAATGCAGAAGATTCAATTTCAATAAAAAAATATTCATTATACATGGCTGGGTGGGGTGACTTGAAGGATTATAGTTTAGGTGTATTATATAATACTTGCCAATCAAATATATTTGAATTGGACCAACGTATGAGTATATTTAATACTTCAATAATTTTTTTTTAGATTTTTCTATTAATATTGTATGACTAACACTATAGCATACAATTACATTATAATAATTATATAGAATACATTTAATTAAACGCAAATCTATATGCCTGTTTATTGTATAATAAGTCAAAAAATAGATTATTGATTGTTTTAATCAAGTAGTTGAAACTTGAATAAAAGATTACTTTTAGTCGAAGATGAACTATATTATACAGTTTTAAGTTTAAAGTCACAGATTGATGCATTTTTCATATGATTTATATTATCAGTGCCTATTAACGATTGCATATGTATTTAGATATTGTTCAACTATATAAATCTACGGAGGTTTACTTGCTTACCCACTAAATAATACGATGAAATATTTTAAGAATATGTTCATATTCCTGAAGCTACAAATTATATTAAAAACATGATAATATTATTGAGAACAGAAAAAATATGAATGGTAGGTAGGTATTGAAACACTATAAAAATGTATTCAAAATAAAATAATGCAAATAAACAAGCTTTTTACTCGTAAATAAATACAATTAAAATTAGGCTAAGTAAAAAATAATTTATTATTTTAGATTAAAACAACCTGATATTGTCTAATTGCGTCAATTATGAAAATTATACAATATTTAAAAAAATCAATAAATTTAAATCAACTTTGAGATTTTTATGATATGCTTATCTGCTTTGATTTTTATTTGAATAGAATCTTTGGCCTAATGTGATATTTTAATACTAACTTAAATGTTTAATAATGAACGTCAAAACTTATTCAATCAAATCTTTCAAACTGTCTTTAGCTGTTTCAGCCATTTAGTCGTCAGCTAACTTATTCCCAATATAATCAGTAAATGAAAAATGTAATAATGAATAATTCACTGGTTTCTAAATCGTTTATTTATTTTTAGTATCAACTATGGATTAATATAGAAACATAATCATAATATTGGTCACTTTAATTTGAATATAGGTATTTTTTCTGTAAATACAATATAAAATAGTTAGGTAATGCATATTAATTTATAGGTGCAACACACTTGATATTTGTAGAAACATTTTTTTCAAGTTAGGTAAATGTGATAATAATTTATTATAAACAAATCAATGATACAATTTCAAATAATATTATATTATATATATTTTTTTAAATCATGATCATTTGTTAATTTATATTTTATTATGTATATTATTATAATTAAAATTCCTTCTAAAATTATATAGGTGGTTATATTGATGGATAATGGTTTGAGGTTATTAATTTTATATCACATTTGTATCTTCCCTAATCATATTATTCACATCACTCTTACTTCACCTATCAAACCTACTTATTATACTAAGAAATGTATAGATTGTAGATTACTTCAAATAAATAAAAAAAAAAAAAAAAAAAAAATATCACATTTAATGTTAATAATAAACTCTATACTGAATCAGAACCAGTCAAATAATTGTATTGAATATAATTTCTTATACTATAGTAAAATATTTAAAACGCTCAATATGTCTTTTACTGTCTTTTTCAAAAATAATTAAGATTAATGTAATATTAATGATATTAAATACCTACGTTTTCAATAAAAATAATTAGGTAACCAACTTATCTAGGCAACTCAAATGTTCTTTTTTTTGGTGAATTCACCGATTTCTTTAAGAATCTCAAATTCATAAAATATATGATATTCTTTTGAATAACCTGATTTAGCTTAGTGATACAACAATAATTAAATACCTATTTAGTTTTACTAAGTACAAAGTATTCTATTTACTTACTGACGACTATCTGTGATAGATGCATTTTTAGAAAATTACGTTTCAGAAACTGATGTCGTAATATTTTATAGTATTATTTCCGTAGCACATATTTTTGGGGTTTTACGCTTGAAACCTAACTTGTTTGTTTAACGACCACTATACGATATCATATTATATTATAGCATTTTACTTTTATTTTATCTAAATTTTTTCATTGGTCTTATACGTTTCTCCACGGAATTACAGATTTTGTAAACATAATTTATTATTTAAATAAAGAAGAACACTGCAATATATAATACAGTAAATTAACTTATTACATTATATTATTTTACCTATACATAACATTATATTTTGGAACAGTATATGACATATTTAAATTTAATTTCTATGTAAAATTATAGTAAAATCCTCCAGGTATATTATACATATTATAACGTAAATATAAAACAAAGTTTTTCTTTCTATTACTCTCATGATTTTATTTTATTTCTTAACTATACTCAATTGCGACGTTATGACGTATCAAACACAAAATATTGTTTTAAAAATCCGTCATTAATACTTAATTATATTATATTTTAGATACCTATACTGTTTTACACTGCTATACATTGTAAAACAATAATATTAGTAAAATTGCAATGTTATGTTTTTTGTATTATTATTTAAAAATAAAAATAAAGACATTTTATGTTTGTAATGTAACATGATCAATTAAAATATATAACATAGAATAATATTATTTTCTTAATAAACTAGGTTTTTTTTATATAACTTGACCTCGCGCTACAGTAAAAATAACTAACACAGTAATAACTGAAGTAAAAACAATATCATTAAAATGTATTACATTTTCAGTTTATAACCTAGTATATTATTATTATGGATGACATGTTTTTAATTAATTTTGAACATAACAAGTAGTTTCAATTTTGAAATATTATTTTTGAGGCCTGTTTTGTTGTTTTTAGCAATATTAATTAATATAGGTAGGTAGTTTATTTAATTTTTTAAAAAAACTTAAAATGAATCGTATACAATATAATAATATACAATGTATAAAATAATTAAAGGAAAAGTATAGTTTATTTTGTTTCATGTGTATATAATACATTTGTGTAAAAAATACTACACTGAGAATAATAAGCGTAAAGTGTATTATTTTATTGAACAGTTTTTTTTAGTTTATGAACAATAATTTGTATTTTTATATGGTTTTCCAATTAATTATTTAACACTGGTCATAAAACTTTAAAAAATGCATATTTATATTTTGTATACGCATTACAAGATAATTTTTATTGTTATTATTAACTAAAATAAACAAATAAACAAATGAAGAAAAAATTGTATTTACTCACTGTAATTTCCTCTGTTTAAATAATAATTGGTTAATATTATTCTATAATACGAAAATATAAGCCAAGTAATTATTATTTTGCTTGATATTATATCTCCTTTATTCGGAAAAATTTAGTTAAATATATTCATTAATAAATTGTCGTGTCAACAATAAAATACCACGATCCTCATTCTCGAGGACCCTCTATTATTAGTAGTTATAGTGATTAATAATATAGAAGGTGGAAAACAAAAACAAAAAGTCTAATACTTACCTACTGTTATAAGTGTTTGTCTAAACACAGTTCAATACGTTTATTGGAATTTTGAGTATAAATACAATACGTTTGAAATCATAATTATATGTTACCTCATAATTGTAAATTAGTATTAGGCATCCCTGAATGTGCGTGATTCATTTGCGGAAATCCTGCCGTCGATTTATCTGAAACAAGTTAATAAGGTGTCTTAATCCCATATGTTTAGATTGCACCGTGATTTTAATCAAGCTTTTGAGTTCATTCGTGTGACATGTATTTGGCAAGAGTAATGTTATAGTATGCGTGTGTTCTAGCCTTATTATTTTATAAATATTTTGCGGTCGATCAAAAGCACGGTTGATAAGAATTTCTCTCTTTTTTCATGCACTTAATCGTACTTACAGAAAATATGCAAACAAAATAAAAATCCCATATAAACCTGATTCGGGTTTTATGTGCGATCCACCTCTACTGAAATATTTTCCATTAGTGTTAAATTCTGGCTGTTAGTAGATAATATATGAGCTTAAAGTCTTTAAACATGACGAGATATTATTATTATATAATTTGGTCTGGGTAGGTATTATGACAACAAAGTTTTGTATTAAACCGAAACTTTTGAAATTAAGCCAGTTCAGCTGTTAATTTTTGGATATTTTAATATAACATTTTTAATTTTTGTATTTATTACATACGTCCTAACAATATACGCGTACAATTATACTATACGTAATAATCACACATGTATTACAATTATTATTATTCATAATATTTATATGTTTTACATTGACGACTAGCTTTCAGAACAATTTTTATTGTGAAAACAACGAGTAGTTAAATTGGGATATTAACTTACTGACACATATAGTACTTAGAAAAAAAATGTATCAACCACATAATAATATTATAAATTGAATTTTTTTTTTTTATTATAATTATTGAACTTAAGCCCGGCAACTATGGCCATTAGCTACTCTTCGTTGTTTATGTAGTGAGGGGAGGGGACGGTTGAAACGGTTGGTTAAAACACGTTTTTGGGTTTTGGCAGAATCTCAAGTTTGGCACCCGTAGGTTTCTGCCATGCCAGGTTGGGGGGATGTGTGGCATGGCCGCATCTCTCTCCGGACACTGTGACTGCCCTAAGAAAATGCCGCCAGTGGCCGGGATCGAACCTTCGTCGGAGCGCGTCAAGACCGATGCCTAAGCTCAGTCACTCCGTCCCCCTTGTAGATTGAATTATTTTTTTTTTAAACTTTAGGCTGTTCTATCTTAATCTATTTTTTTTTAAATATAAAAATAAAAATCTATAATGTTAATAATTTAATATAATATGTATTCATTTTTAGTTCCCTGACAATTGAATAGTAATTTGTAATGAATACACACAATGTATGAAGTTATATTAAATATCGCAAATATGAATTATCAGAATTTCATATGCTTATTGTATGTAGGTACTCTTATGCAGTTCTGTTTGATTTTCTGCTTTAAATGTATGAATTAAATTTGGAGTCTCAACTGCGATTCTTCTATCTCAATTTCTATTTAAGCCATTACATATAAACATATAATAATTAATTTACAAATTGTATGATGGACACAGATTTTAAATATTCTTAAATCAATCAATATATTATTATAAATAATAATAAAGATTTTTCGAAAGTTGAATACACTGATCCATCCTATTCTTATATTTTGATCCACGAAGGAATAGTAAATTATTTACAAAGTTTATTACTCAGAAAATTATTATTTTAAATTGTTTGTTGTATATAAATCGATATTTAACCATCAGTTTATAATAGTTAATTATTTTGTACTTAAGAATTATGATAGTCACCTTATACCTGTTCTCATAACAGAAGTAATTAAATGATTCGGAAACTAATAGTTCAGATATGATTTAGATGTATAACATGTTTTGAAAAAGTGCGCTCTTACAAATTAAAGATAATTTAAAATAAAACATGGTGGGTCTTAATTTAGAAACGATGAAGTTTGTCCCGACATAGGAGCATAGAACAATCCTTAAACATTGTAAAAATGAAAGTACCTGATAATAATTATGTTTTTAAGTACCGATACATAAATACTACAACAATATGAATTTGAATACATTTATTATCAATTAATACGATTTTATTATGTGGTAAATATGCTTGGTTAATCATTTTGTATGTATTTTATATAATATACAATATGATACATATTATTAGTTAATAAATATAGGTAATTTCAGTAAAATAAAACAATAAAAATTATTTTCGTGAAAGTTGTTTGTTGTTATATTATTTTGATTTAATACAATGTTCTCTACTCTATGTAATAGGCAATAATATTATATCGATGTATTCAATCATAAAACTTGAACTTTATTTGCGTGATTTACAACGATAAAGCATTACATTTATTAGTTTGAGTAGGTATTTGATGTACTGAATAATTGAATAATATTTTGATTACTCGCTAACAGGAAAGTAAAAATCTATAATAGAATTCCAAGCTTTTGTATCTTTATGAGTAGTAAAAGGTAATGTCTAGGCGTATTATAATCATCGTTTATAGTACCTACATTACTAGATATTACGGCAATGCGGTTTTAATAAATTATAATGTGATTACAATTTTTTAGTTGGAGTATTTTAGAACTATTATGTCCCAAATAATTTCAGAATCTGTTAACTAACCATACCTAATATTCACATATACAGTTTTTTAAAAACAAATATATATTGAATGATATAATAATTTAAATATTTATTAAAATGTTAAAATAGCATAAAATTAATAACGAAACTAAACATAGGTAATGTAGAGATCTGATATGTGCAAGCGAGCAAGACTGTGCATTAGGTAATGTAAGGAAAATCTTAAGTTAAATTACTTATAAGTAAGCCTCGTTTCTAATTGATTTTTTTTAAGTAACTTATAGTTTATTGAGGAATTTTTAAGATAAAAAAAAAACAGGAATATCATTTAATATAATGCACCTATAATTACTTATTTTAAATACTAAAAAAAAAATAAAAATAAAACCTCACACAAAACACATTCATTTCAAATCTCTCAACAATAACACTACCTACTTGCAGATAATCCAGTTAGGCGCTTAAAGAAACTTTGGTGTCGTGAACTCTTTGAAAATTAATTACCCTAAACAATTAATAACTTCTGTTGGTAGGGTTCTATTAAGGGATTGCCGTTTTTACTGTTTTTGTTTAATCAATAATTATTATAACTGTATTATATTTAGTATACATTTTTGTTTTTGTGTACCAATAAAATATAAATTATACACAAGTTAAAAAAAAGTTACTTTTAACTTTAAATTGAATAACATAGTATTTACCTATATAAACTATATTATTAATGAGTTAAAACAAATAGTTAACTTACTAACCATTTGGATATAGGATGCGTTTTACTTAGTTTCTTAACCAGTTCTATGAATTTATTTGATATTTTATAGATATTAAAAATCATTGCCTGTAAAAAATTCATACAAATAACTAATAAGCTTGCAAATCTCAATAATATAGTGGTTAATTGAAATTTTTAAAATTTTAAATAATCTATGAACATAACATAGGACGTCGTGAATAATGTTATACTGGACAAAATGGTTTTAAATGGAACTAAACAAGACCATAAGAAACTTCGTAAGGTGCATATTCCCACCATATTGGAGAAAATAAATTTTTCGTTAACCTTTAGGTGAGAAAATACTAAAAATTAGAATTACCTGATCACAGTTGTAATAAGTAGTTATGGTGACGAAAAAATCAAAAAATCTAGTATAAATGAAATGTTTTAGAAAATTAAATGTTTTAGTATATGAATCGAGTTATAATGGTTTTTTTGTTAATATTTATTATGTTTCAATTTTATTTATTTATAATAACATAATAGACTTAATATTTGTTGAAAATAATGTATATATCTTACTAATTGTATTAAGTACCATAATGGTAATTTAAATAAATCATACAATTTACTTGGTATACCTATCATATATTATGGGCCAACATACTGTCCCCACTCAGAGTCATTTATGATATGCAATCATTTTTCATTGAATTCAAATTTATCTTTTCCAGTTAATTAGTAACTTATTCAGTGACGCAAGGTCTGCTTGATACCTACAACACTGTAATATGTGCACCACAACGCTTCTAGCTACTTGCACACATTTTTTTTTGTATGCATCGAATTAGGATATGCTTTACCTTTAATATTGGATATTGTTTGTTACAACTTTCAAAAGGTAAAATATAATAATATGTTGAACGATGTTACGGCTTTAACGAATCATATTATTGTATAATACGTGGTAGTGTTATCATCAAAATTGAATATTCTTTTGAACAAAGCAATTTGAAATAAATGAACAAATTTTATACGATATTAAAAAAGTTTATCATGTAATATTACTACTAAAATAGTTTGCCATTACTCTTTTGTTCACAATAATAAAATCTATAACCTGATCCTTTATAATATGTTGAAATAATAATGATGAAATTTGGACAAGTTTTACGGCGTTTTGTGTAGAGTGGACTTTCAGCGGAATGTCATAGTTTTTAAATTAAATTTTTACATATATAAACGCTTAAAAGTTTATGATAAAAATTACAAAACTAGAGATTAGTGTGATGATTGATGTGGTCTCTAACTTTCCAAATAATACAGCTTGACATATTTAGATACGACAACTTTTTATTTATTTTTAATTTCAGTCATTAATTTATTGTTTTATTCTCAAGTTATGATATGTTATTTAACATATTTTAACATAATATTATTATGCGAATCAAGGATTTACTTTTTAACACAAATACCTTGATTAGTAGTACTATTTACATTTTAAAACAGTATAATTATTATAATCTATCAAAAATAATAATTATTATTTTTGATTTAATGCGTATTGTTTATATGTTGCATTGTTGCGTTAAGAAAATAAGTAAAACATTTTCAAAAGTTAAAAATGGCATCAAATTCGGATAGAAAAAATCTAAAATTACTTTATTCATGAAAAGTAAAAATATTATATATACATTTATAATATAGAAGTAACCTAATTCTCAAGTGCTGAACTTCCCAACTAATTTAAGATCATATCACTCAACGTAAATACAATTTTAATACTTAAAAAAATATTCTATAAATAATATTAATTATTTTTTTTAAATAAATATTTATAGTGAATTGAATTTTTAAATGTTTATTTTTCCATGCCCCGCAAATGTGTTTATACAATAAATATGTTTCATACATTTAATTTCCGATTGGTTATTGACATATTATGTATTGTATGATGTTATTTATTATTTTATTTCCATAAGATAGGTATATTAATATTGAATTATTAAACATGAAATTCAATTTTTTCTATTTAGTAAATCAACAATTTTTGCAGATGAAAAATTAATAACTTATTGAAATAACTGATAAAATTTGTCAAACTTATAGTAATTTTTAATAGTTTGCAAATATTTTAGAATTGAACTGCAGTGAAGCTACTTGTAAAAATTGTCTTAAAAGACATGGTAGTGTGTGTAAGTATGTGTAAATAATAATAAATCAATGGCATAGCAGTCTTCTGTGTCTTGCCGTGTATTACCTACGTGATTTCATGAAATAAGGGAAAACGCAATAATAGTAATGAAATATGGTATTTGTTGAACAAAACTTCGATTTAGCCAAACAAAAAGCATTTATTATTCTATTCAATTACACATAGGTACCGAAAACCAAGCTTTTGTGAGTTTTAAAAAAAAAAAAATGTTATAATATATTATAACAATTTGGATGTTCTAAATTTTGAAATCTGCTGTCGGCGCTTCGAGTAACCGATGAAATACAACCGTCTGCCTCGTAATTTACGATTTGAAAACTTACGCCTCCGTCGAAACAATGTTGTTTATTCTTTGTGGCTGCTTGATTTCCTATGGGACGTTGTGCCGAGTTAGTGGCATTTTACCAAATTCCAGATTTACGACTGCGCTGTAAAATAGTTTTGGATGTTCGTGTACGCAGTAGTTGTATAATGTGAGTTGTGGTTGTGCGCGAGAGAGACGTGCGAGGCTAAAGATCAACAAGTAATGAGATTTTAAATAATGATAACAATGATGATAACAATAACGATAACGATGATAAATAGTTTTATTAAAAAAAAAAGACAATATCGCACTGCAATAATTCTCACCTAGTGATGGTTCCGTGAATACTCTTGCGACGGGACAACAGGTGATTTTTTGGTGTCTATTCAAGTGCTCTTTTTATTTTTTATCATTATTTTATTTTTGTATATTTTTTCATCATGGGAAATTGCATGTGCACAAAATAAATTAATTTTGTTTAATCCCACGGGAAATGCCTTTCGGTTGCATGTCAACCAATCCCTTTGGATTACAATACTATAAAAAATTAAAAACCTCCGTGGAACAAGTGCATATGGTTTAGGAGGAGGAGGGTCTATATATTATACGGGTTTCGCGTATAGTAAAAATATAATATTTATATTATGTAAATACAGTGCAATGACGTCTGTCGCGTATTGAGTGACTCATACTAAACCCATACCATCTTACGCCCAATATAATAGTATGCGCGCTCCGAGGCCCGAGCTAATGACTCTCTCCAAATCTATTGGATTAGCGCTGTTATAGCTTTGATTAGTTACGAAGGAATACTACACCCGTCACTTCTAAAAGAGAACTACTCAAAATTGCATGTATATCACAGCTACGCAATTCGGATTGAGCTCGAACCGGGGCTCTGTTCCGTTTAATGGTGAAAACGTCAAAAAATTACAATTATTATTATGCACGCAGATCAAACGCAGTTTTTTTATCGGAATACGTCTTTTACATTGGCTTAACATCGAACATTGAATAAAACACTTAACCCCTCCCCCCACAACCACGGCTGTTACAGTCATCGACGCTCCCTCGCTCGCCTACATCCGTCAAACCACCTACACCCCTGCCCAGTCCTCCGCGGCCACAGCGATACTGCACCCCGTTACTTGGGCGTGCAGTGGTGTTTAATAATAAAAAAAATAATATACTGTCGCCTCAGCACATTTCGCTTCACCGGCCTGACCTATTTTAATTATATTTATTTGCTAAAATACACATCCACACAATATAATATACCTACCTGATATAATATAATAAATATTGTACGTTATAAAATAATGGCGATTACTTTCTGCACGTCATCGTCTCCTGCTGCAGGCAACGGAACGGAAATGCGCCTTTTTATGGTAGTCTAAGTACATTTTGTATACCTAGTACTTATATTTACATTGTTCTAATAATAGATTATGATTATATTGTTATACCGCATCCATGCCTGACCAAGACGGGTGAGCGTAAACACAATTATGTCACGATAATATACCTACCGGCCACTATCATATTATAATATATTAATATGGTAGACAACGAGACGCCCATAAAAAGATAAAGGCCGGAAAACTTACGGTCTGATGACACACTGACGAGTTGGATGGCAGCAGATGGCCTATAAAATGCTATTGTGTTCCGCGACGATTGGTATGGAAACGAATATACCAATCGATTCTCGATAAATCGAATCTCATGAGGAATAAAAACTTATATATCTAGCCCATTTACAACTTACTAACAAAAATTAAAATTAAAATATGAGTTACGGAGGCTTTTGTGTTGTTGAGGTTCAAGTTATCGCGACTAGACTGTAATATTATAGTTATGTACGCTATTATGTTTATACAAACTAAAATTTCACCACAACTTTAGTATTATAGCGTCTTAAACTCATACCGAATGGATAGGATTATATAATATATAGTGTGGTTGTGCCGAGGCTTTTGAAAAAAAAGCAACATGAATTATGACTTTTCAATGTTTTGTTGGAATGGTATATATTATAATAAAAAAAATTTTTTTAGTGGAAAACATTTGTGGATCTTCTGAGATTCTGTGTTACAGGTTAGCTTTTGTGATATTATCGTAATAATTGTATGCTCTCATAATTTAACCATTATTATTTTACAGTAACCAATTCTTGCGAAGGACGTAAATAGTTTTGAAACTATTTCATAATTCAGTGCGTCAAAAATATAACTGAGTTTGACAAATTAACAGATTTATTGTACAGTGTTTGGTAATAATACTAAACAATGTAACTATAACTTCAGACTATAGTATAATGCGCGTTACACTGTCCAATTAAATTAATAACAAATAATTATTACAAGCTCAGTTTTTTTTGTATAATTATTGTTACTTATTTCAACATATTTGGGGGGGGGGAGTCGAGAATTCGAGATAGATTCATTTTAACTTTTTAAAGCTTAAAAAGATCAATGATTGCGTTTGAGGCCGTCCATATTGCGCAATGATATTCAATTTTTAACTTAGAAATGAATATAAACACAAATGCTCAGCAAAAATGATACATTATGTAGTAATATGTTTACGGGCGTCTGATGAAATATTAGCTATGATGGAATTTTGCAATGATAAACGGAGAAAACTTGAAGAGAAATAAATATTATTGACACGATTAACTTTCAACCACAAAATTATTTGATTTAAAATGTCTCCAAGAAGTACATTTTTACAGAGGTATAATATTGTGATTACAATATATATGAATATTTTAGTAAATTAATTCATATTCATTTTGAGTTAAAACGTATGCAAACGTCGATTTTAAAACGCTTTGCAAAATATTAATTGGTTAAAGTTCAATGATATTGGTATCAGTTACCGAAACTAAAATAAAAGTTTATGAAGTGCATACGGAATATAAATAATACTGTAGGTACATGGTTATACGATATGCAAAATAATATATTTTGTATCCATTTATTTTTTATTTTCTTCAACCAATTTCCAATGAAATAAAAATAAAATTCATATTATTACGATCGATTTCATGACGTGCTGACAACACATTAGCTTATTATTATCTATAACAGCTAGGTATAATGAATCTAATACTTTCTATAATATTAATATTTTGAACTGTTTGGTACCTACAGGATATAATACAACTGCACGGATTAAACATTAATAATAACATAGTTTCAAAAACAATATTAATATAAATTATTGACCACTGAAATTCAGATCGACGTGTCTATCTATATAGTATGTCTGGACTCTGACTGAGACCACGTACACCAATCCCAAGTAAACGTCTGTGAGCATGATAGTAATAATACGATGAGACATGGAGAATGCGAGTCGTATCGTCCCCTTTTTATCAGTTTGACTGTAATGGTATTCCTCCCGCAATGTATTATTCATGTAACTCGTGTGGTTGCCGGTCTGACCAGTAGCAGCCTAAATAACGGTAATAATAATAAAAATAATAGTTATAATAATAGTAATAATATTCCAAAACGAAGGAAGAGCGTAAAAACCAAAAAAAAAAATAATAATAATAATAATAATAATAAAAACAACAAAAACGTAAATATACTGGAAAACAATGAGAAAGAGAATGGGACCCTGCAGAGACAGCGAGTGCAAGAGACGAATGAAACGGGAAAATGGTAGGGATAATACGAATAGAGTCGGTGAAAAACACAGAAGCAGGAAAACCACTATTATTAGGGTCAACTGTTTATGTGTAGAAACCACCTTTAGCGGTCCCGAACACAAAATAATGGTTTTTGTAGTGTATTCAAATAACGTATTATTATGGTTGGGCATAGTGTTAAACCTAAAATGTCCCTTAGCATAAACATACAAAACAGGGAAAACGATTGCTGTGTATATATTATTATTATGATTTCTCTAAACAACGAGTTTAATAAAAAAATAAGCATAATAGTATATTTTTCTAAAAGAGAGGCAAAAAATAATATTATCGTCGTCAACATTTTTGTGATCTCTACACGGTTTCAGTGCGCCATGCTCGTACTAATTTAATTAGCACAAAAATATGTATATTTCAATTTAGAAAACACTTCGGGCACATTATAAAATTATATTATATTAATTAAAATAAAATGTACATAAATTGTTTCAATTTTATTTTAAATAAATATTATCGATATTATAATACACATATCCTATACTGGTATATTAATTGATAATAACTATACGTACATGATTTGTGTTCTATGCTATTTTAGGATACCACAGTTACAATTCATTTTTTTCTATTGTGTATAAAAAAAAAATCTTGTTTTCATAATTTCAGTTTTTTATTTGTCAGTGAAAAAAGTTCTAGTTTCTCAGTGTTATTGAAAATTAAATATAAACTAAAATAAACAAAAATATTTCTTTTCCAAACCACTTATATTTATATTATTACGCATTATTATGTTCTAAACAGAATTATAATAAGTAATAAAGCATCTCTAATATTTGTCTTTCAGTATATATTAACTACAACAATACAACTATAATTTATTGCTTTCAATAGTTTTGAAGTTACAAAATATAAATCTGTTTACTGATGACTAAAACTTAACAAAAATAAACCCTGTATTACTGTATTAGAACCAGAAACATTTTTTAAATTACCTAATGAATACAATATCATACGAAATATAATTTTTTTTTTTTTTTTTTTGTTTTTTTGGAAATGAAATAGGAGTTGATATTTCTGTGGATTTTTTTCACCTTAGTGTCTTGCAAGATATTTTTGTTTTAATATTCCATTGACTTAAAATATCATTATTTCCGTTCAACTCTCATCATGGAATTGAATTATTAGTGAATACATAATTACTGACATAACGTATAATTCTATACCCAACAAGTTTCTAATAAAACACTTACAAATTGTTAAGATAATATATATTAATCTTATGACCAACGTTTATTTACACGTAGGATTATCCATTAATCGTAAGACAATTAGTATATATTAATTATATAAATATAGTTAGTTACTAATGTTAAATGAATCACTCTGCACACTTTTATATTATTATGTATTTAGCATGGTAAAAATAAGATGTATAAAAAAAGTTTTGATTTTAGTATTTATTAATGTTTAGGTTTTGCAATTTATTGTTTTTCTAGTTTTTTTCTAAGTCTCAAATAAGTTGAGTTAGAAATTCCGCATTGGTTGACTATACAGAAAAAATTATAATATTATGTACGTGTGAATAATATGGGGAGATGGGAATAATTCGTACAATTTATTTCCCCGGGAACGGGCGTAAAAATGGTTTAATGTTATTTTTATTGAAATAACAGAGGTTTATCACACGGGTGCGGACAACACTAAAACAGTATTTCCCCTACACCCCCACCGAACGTTAGCATAAGCGGTGGAAGCTATCAGATGAAAAATTGCCTGTTATACCTTACTTCTTAGACATAAATCGACATGGTACGGGGTCCAATCAACCTTGAGCTCGTTTGGGTGTGACAGCATGACAAGGCACTTATGTGTAGGTCCGAGAAATCCGGGATTATATGGGATATATTGGTAAAACAGGTCCTAATGAGTGTGTGTACATGTGCGTGCACGTGTGTACGTGTGCAGTTTGACGATGGGGGTGACGACGGGGTGGAAAGGGTTGGAGGAGAGACCTTTCGGGCAAATTAATAACCAACGGCAGTGGCGTCAGGAGCAGA
>NC_042495.1:82734496-82736704 GCF_005508785.2 Acyrthosiphon pisum
CACCCACCCACCCACACACACACACACACACACACACACACACACACACACACACACACACACAACATTTGTGTATGAATTTGTGTGTGTGTGTGTGTTTGCGTTTTTCTGGGTCGGGTGGAGGTGATGGTGCGGGGACTTTTCCTCCGCGTTGGAGGCAAACAGTAAACCATACAGTAGTAGTAGTACCTAGTGCAGTATAGTAGTAGCCGTGGCTATAAAACACTTCCTATGCTCGTTATATACTTCACAAACCGTAAAATATACGATTTCGTACGCCGGATTAACCCGACCACGAGCGGCTAACGACACAAATAAAACAACTACGTTAATGCCGAGCTTTCCCGTCTCCACATATTCGGAGAGTCCAGTTGCATTTATTGGTCGAATAGTTTCTTCGAATAGTTTTACGTATGTGGGTGATTAATTGTTTTTCCAAATAATGAAAAACAATGCACGTGGTGAAGAAAACTCAAATGCACCGCACGGTTGTTTGGATTATTAAATATTACATGATATAAAAATATAATGAATTATTATTGATATTAACTTTTTAACTTAACTGATTTTTATTGATATAAACTCAATAAATAACGAGTTACTTTTAATCAAATCCAAGTCGCGTTAATTTAGAAATAGTGAAATAAGAAGTATAATTAAAATTATTATTGATGATACATACTGCATAAACGTTTACTTTTTATTATTTCAACCCATTACCTTTATTACAGGCTATTTATTTATTAAAAAAAAAAAATTATAATAATAACCTAACCTTAAGTTGGTAAGTTTATTGTAAGTTTCCATATAACTTTTAACTTTTAACTTAAACTTTTAACTGAGTTAAAATACAATTAGAATAACTATTAACTTTAAACTTTTTAAAATGTTTTCCATCAACTTAACTTAACCCAATTAACAATTATCATTAACTTGCCCAATTCCCAGGCTTGGATAATAATCGTGTCACAGTGTTATAGTGGTCGCACTCCTCCAGAACGGCTTGACCGATTCTTATGACATTTTCAGGGTATACTCAGTAGATCTGAGAATAGGTCGTAAAGTATTTTTCACCCTCCTACCACCCATCCGGAGAAGGGCTTAAATGGGGATTTTGAGATTTACAGCGGAAATTTTTGTTTATAATTGGTTGCTATTTATAATATAGGAGTAATAATTAGTAGAAATTAGTATTTATTTATTACTGGTTGCCATTGGTATTTCTGGCAGACTCAATAGACTAATTAAAATAAAATATTTGACTGTATTACTTAATACGTTTATTTTTAACGATAAAATGAATTTCTTTAGTTAGTATAGTACCTTGTTAGCATTATTTTGATGTGCACTGTTAAAACTGAGTATAAATCCATTCTATATTTTAATAATTATATAATATTTGAATAATTTATTTGGTCTTTAATCATTAATTATTTATATTATTTAAATATATTATGTTGACAAGATATTTTTTAAAACGTCCTATAATCATCAGTATTATCAATCAAGTTGCACTGATAAAAGTTTTCGAATTTGATAATTGATAATTTTTTTATTTAAAATGGATAGTAATAATTAAACATAATATTGATCAAATAGAGTTTAATGATTGTTACTGAGAGATAAAAATACGGGATATTTATTCAATCAATCTTCAACACCCAAACTTTAAGTTATTAACTTTTCGGTTGATATAAGATTGATTTAATCACATCAGTATTAAAATAAATAGACTGATAATTGATTTTAAACAGTAACATCTTAACATTTAAATCAGTGTTAGCAAAATCCAAACACAAAAAAATAGCTCCATTTCGACAACATGTACATTTTCGATTTTTCCAATTTTGATATGTGCAATATTTTGCGGATAATTTGCGTAATTTTGCGGACTAAATTTCAATTTTTGCGGACAAATAGTTTTTTAGCAAATCATAAAAAACAGATGACATGCTGGTGAAATGGTTCGAAAAATTAAAAAATTAACTTTTTCTACTTTTTATCATACCGTTATTTTGGGGATAAATCGCTCGATTTTGCGGACTTATTTTCAATTTTTGCGGACAAATAGTTTTTTAGCAAATTAAAAAAAACTTTGCAAAAAATTAAAAAACGACTTACTTCACTTTTTAGTATACCACCATTTTGCGGATAAATCGCGCAATTTCGCGGACTAATTTTCAATTTTTGCGGGCAAATAGTTTTTTA